>NC_073624.1:39083939-39386969 GCF_029407905.1 Bubalus kerabau | reverse complement strand
AGGTATATGATGATCACTACATCTCAGAGCAGAACAGATGAGAAAAACCTAATATTCATGAATCTATTCTATCTTGACATCACTGTTTGCTTCAGCTGATGGTCTGCATATGTGACCTTCCCCACCCACCATACACCCTCTCAATGGTTCATTGTACCTGAAAGACTTAATTTTTACTTGTTGTTCACCATCTTCCATTCTTCAAAAAAGCAAGATAAAGTATCAAACTACAAGAAACAGATCTTCAGTAATTCTTGAGAAATAAATGTGAGATTAAGTTCAATCATCCTAATTCCTATTAAGTCTTTAGTTATACATGCTACCTGAGCTCCTAATTGAAATGATTAGTATTGTCTGGGTGAGCTGCTCTTGTACCAAAGCTGACAGGTACCTCATCTCCATCAGGTAACAATAACTATGTGAAGCAACAGTGAATAATAATTGCTGCTCTGTTTAGAAATCATGCCATGCCAATCTTGAAAAGGAGTATATTCATAGAAATAACATTAAATAAAATAGCAATTTTTAAAACAATGGATGGCTTAGCCAAAAATGTTGTAATAGCTCTATTACATAGCCTGAAAATTTATTAAAACTCTAAGACCTTTAATTTTGTCTGAAAATTGATCTAAACAATAAGAAATAATTTTGAAAACTGGAAACAAATCACTTGCCAATATTAATTTTCACATTATATGCCTTAGCAGAATATTATAAATGTATATATGTGTGTGTATAAATATTTATATATATATATTTACATACATGGACATATGTGGCAGTGTATTTATTCATTCAGAATGTAGTCACCAGACCACTACCAAAGTGATGGTGATAAAATACTTTCCACATTAAAAAATCATTCAGGCTGAGTAGTTTTTCTTCAAATATGTGTTTTAAAATGCATACTCCCAAGTGCATTAATTTTTGAAAGGACATTTTAAAAATTCATGGTAAAGCTTCCATAATCTCATCTGGAAATAATTACAATCACCATTTTAGTGGGCCTCCCCTACATGTCTTTTGTAGAGATGTATCTGTGTGTGTGCTTAGTTGCTCAGTCGTGTCCGATTCTTTGTGACCCCATGGACTGTAGCCTGCCAGGTTCTTCTGTCCATGAGATTCTCCAGGCAAGAATACTGGAGTGGGTTGCCATGATCTTCTCCAGGGGGATCTCCCTGACCCAGGGATCGAACCTGCAATTCTTGAGTCTCCTGCATTGGCAGGTGGATTCTTTATTACTGAGTCACCTGGGAAGCCCAGACATCTATCTAGATACATAAAAAAACAGCTTTGACTATTTAACTTAGTCATGGGGGGTAGGGGGGAGTTGTGGAGCATGGAGGGTATTTATATAGATTTGTGTTCTATATTGTGTATATATTGATATAAATATGTAAAATAAAATTCAGATGACCATGTAAAATTTTCATGTCTTGTCTGATTCACTTAACACTATAACATAAATATTTTCTCCTAGCTTTAAATATTCTTGAAGAACATAATTTTTAATGACTAAATAGTGGCCTGTTGGTTAGCTATGCTATAATTTATTTAATAATTTTATATTACTAGCTATCTCAATATTCTAATTTTTCAATATTATAAATAGTATGCCTAATACCACTGTGGTCCATGCATCTTTGATTATCCTCCTAGGATAAAACTTTGGTAGTCACTCAGTCTTATCTGACTCTTGGCAACCCCATGCATTGTAGCCTGCCAGGATCCTCTGTCCGTGGAATTCTCCAGGAAAGAATACTGGAGTTTGTAACCATTCCCTTCTCTGAGGTATCTTCCCAATCCAGGAATGGAACTCAGTTCTCCCACATTGCAGGCAGATTCTTCACTGTCTGAGCCACCAGGGAAGTCCAGGATAAACCTTCAGATGTACAATGTATGGATAACTACTTTAAGGCTTCTGACTCATGTTGCCAAGTTTCCCTCTTTTAGAAGTCTCAACAATGATCATTTTTCTAGACTTTGAAAAGAGTTTGATCTACCTGTGAACTATTTTATTCATATGATGTATTTTATTTGAGGTTTCAATAATATTTTCCAGCTTAAAAAAGATAATACATACTGTATAGAAGACTTAATAAAATTTATGAAGAGATGCATATAAATGTTCCAAATTAAAAAGGACTAAGATAAAAGCTTAATCAAAGGATGTTTTTCCTTAGCACTGTCTAAACAAATAGCTTTGATGACACTTTATCAAAAGTACTTTCACATGTGTTATTTGATTCTGACAGCATTTAAGAATCATGTAGTTATTCAGTTCAGTTCAGTTCAGTCACTCAGTCATGTTTGACTCTTTGCGACCCCATGGACTGCAGCACACCAGGCCTCCCTGTTCATCACCAACTCCCGGAGTTTACTCAATCTCATGTCCATTCAGTTGGTGGTGCCATCCTTTGTCATCCCCTTCTCCTCCCACCTTCAATCATTCCCAGCATCAGGGTCTTTTCCAATGAGTCAGTTCTTCACATCAGGTGGCTGAAGTATTGGACTTTCAGCTTCAGCATCAGTCCTTCCAATGAATACTCAGGACTGATTTCCATGTAGTTATTACTCTCCCCATTTTACAGATGAAGGAATTGAGGCCCAATAAGGTTACTGCTCAAGGTCATAGACCTAACAGGAGGCCAGTGAAGCTTATTCTATGTAGGCTCATGTGCCTTTCTCTATGCCTCTCTCATTATCAGCCTGCTCTGTGGTATAAAATTAAACAGCCTTTTTGAAGCAATAGAGAGTGTTAGATTAAGTCAGCTTTTTTTTCCCCTCTCTTTTCTGCCTGATTTCACATCTAAGGATTAAAGTAGAGAATAATGATATAGGATGAATGATTTTCTTCCTAATGACTTGGAATTATATACACATATGCATATGTGCTCAGTTGCTCAGTTATGACCTACTCTTTGCAACCCCATGGACTGTTGCCCACCAGACTCCTCTGTCCATGGGATTTCCCAGACAAGAATACTGGAGTAGCTTGCCATTTTCTTCTCCAGGGGATTTTTCAGATCCATGGATTGAACCCATGTCTCCTGCATTGGCAAATGGATTCTTTACCACTAAGCACCTGGGAATCCCCATATATAGATATGCTTCTGCTTAGTTGCTTCAGTCGTGTCCAGCTCTGTGCGACCCTATGGACTGCAGCCCGCCAGGCTCCTCTGTCCACGGGATTATCCAGGCAAGAATACTAGAGTGGGTTTCCATGCCCCATCCAGGGGATCATCCTGACTCAGGGATCAAACCCGAGTCTCCTGCATTGCAGGCAGATTCTTTACTGCTGAGCCACCAGGAAAGCCCCATATATAGATATATATTACTTCAATTTCAAAAGGTAAAGTTTAACTGTTTTAAATCATGCTTTTGCTTTTATTATACATATCTTAGCAAATTAACTCACTGGCTAAATTTGCCTCCTTGATGAAATCCAAACCGACTGTACTTAAGAAATCAAAATACACTTTAACGGTCCTGTGCAGAACAGAAAAAAGGCACGATCTCATTAGTCAACCAGTTCATTTCTTTGCAACATGAACCTAGACAATTAGTAAATTTGCTCTTTGTATGTTTTCTCCATGCTGGCATTTGGTCTATAGTAAAGATATTTTTACTTATGAATTTTAATAAGCTCACTGATATTAATAACATTCACATTACTTAGATGCATTTTCTTACTGTAGCTTCTTATACTAAGTAATATAACTTTTTTAAAACACAGTGGAGGTGTCCTTGAAAGCTACTTTCACTGCATTTTGAATAAAATGTAGGTCCTCCTCATAAATCAAACAAAAACAAATGAAATTGGAAGCAAATACGGTCAAAACACTCCTCCGATTTGCTCCTTTCCACAATGGCACCCCACTCCAGTACTCTTGCCTGGAAAATCCCATGGACGGAGGAGCCTGGTAGGCTGCAGTCCATGGAGTCACTAAGAGTCAGACACGACTGAGCGACTTCACTTTCACTTTTCACTTTCATACATGGGAGAAGGAAATGGCAACCCACTCCAGTGTTCTTGCCTGGAGAATCCCAGGGATGGGGGAGCCTGGTGGGCTGCCGTCTATGGGGTTGCACAGAGTCGGACACGACTGAAGCGACTTAGCAGCAGTAGCAGCATGCCTTTCTCATTTTTGAAACTTTCTTCCTTTCCCTTCTGCAATACCATGCTCATTTTACAGCCCCATCTCCTCACATTTTGGGTAGGCGCGCCTCCTCTCTGAGCCTCCCCCATCTTTTCTGCACCCATACCTGCATCCAGGCCAGTCACCGCTCTTATTCTTTATACATTAACGGTGTCTGAATCTCCATCTCCAGGCCACGCCTCCACCCTGAGTTCCAGACCCTTATATCCAACTGCCTACTTAAAGATTCCCATAAATGTCACAATCTCCTTGTAGCCAAACTGAATTCATCATCTTCCCCTCAATATCAGTGAGTGAAATACCATCCTCCATCCAGGTCCAAGTCAGAAAATTTGGATGCTTCTTAAATTCTTACTCTTCCTCATGAACAAGACTGAGTCTTAGAGATTCTCTCTTCTGAATGTGTCATAACATGTCCCTCCCTCTCCAGGCCCTTCCTGCCCAGGGTACTCTCTTGGACCAGTGCTCAGACCCATTCCCCAGAAACCATCTCTCTGCTGTTTTCTCTGCCTGATGGATTTTCCTCCATCAGCCCATCCTCCATACTGTTTCCTGAGTGTTCCTTTAAAAATATAAATCTGTACCACTTCACACTTACTAGGATAGCTTTTTTTTTTTTTAATGGAAAATAACAAGTGTCAGCAAAGATATGCAGAAATTGTGCCGAGGTCCAGCCCAGGCTGATCCAGGGTATTCGAAGGAGAGACAGCCTAGGCGACTATTTATATGTTAATTAGAGATAATAAAGAGTAATAGAATGAGGATAGCTCAGTAGGAAAATTCAGTGGAGAAAAGAAGCTGAGTGGCTTGGTTTACGCGGAAAATCAACATAACCCGTGACACCAGGTTAGCTCTGACCACGGAGGCCGCAGGCGCCCTCTCGAATAGCTGAAGGTGCCCCACCTTAGACACCTTCTCGAGTGGGTCTTAGAAGCCCAGGCAAATAAATGGTCGCAGAGGATATCCACGCTCCAGATGGACACTCAGCTGGAAGTTAAAGGGAAGAATGACATGGGGAGACCAAGCGTTGGTGAGCAAGGCCCATAGCTTTATTTTCAACAGGGGCTTTTATACCCTAAGTTACACATAGAGGATAATAGGGGATGCAAAGTCAGCAGTCTTTGATGCTTATCAAAAACCAGGGTTTCGTTCCTGCAAATTTATCGTATACAAATGGTTTAGGTGATTTACATCATCTTCTGGCCAGAAGTCCTATTAACATTTTATGACTCTTGACAAGGACTTATCAACAAAGACTTATTTTCTCTAAGAGTAAGTATTTTAAGGTTTGGCGCCATCTTTCGAAGATAAAATTGTATTCCTATAGGGCGGATGTGTAATGGGTTTACAAAGGAAAGAATTTATTACCTTAAGGGTCTAAAGTTACTAACACCAAGGCCACTACTTATTTTTTCTACGTACCAACTATATTAATTAATACACATTCAAGGATACAATTCAGGGGATGTGGAAACTTGGCAACAAACATTGACTCATCAATGAAATCTTTTACTAGTTTTATTCTGACAGTTTCTAACTCTCTGAGAGGCTCTAAGCTATTTGAATATCTTAAGCTTCCTGTGCCTCTTGAGGCTGGGAGACTGTAAACAATTGTATGCATAGCTGTAGGTGTCCGGGTAAACTTGTCAGGCGAGTTAGAGAGCCATCTGAGGGGTTTGGATTTAAACACTCCTAATTGCCCAGGAACTTTATTAATTGGAGCTGTAAGTTAGCTCTTTGACAGAGAGAGCGAGATGGTGGTGGGGGACAGCTCCCAGTAAAGTCAGAGGTGAGAGCACAAAGCAATAAAGTAGGCAGACTCTGGTTTTTGGGGGTAGATGCTCGAGAATATCCGGGGGCACTCCCGAGGCTCGATCCTGCCTTTGCGTATGCCGAGCCTCCTTCCTCATGACCTTTGTCTCGAGTGGAATGTCTCTCGCCGGCTCCCGGCAAAATTGGATCTCTCACACATTTCTGGTGGGAATGTAAAATGGTGAAGGTACTGTGGAAAAAACAGTTTGGTGGTTCCTCAAACACTAAACATAGAATTACCACCTGACCCAGCAATTCGACTTGTAGGTATATAATCAGAAGAACTGCAAATTGAAAGCAGAGACTCAGATACTCGTGCACCAACATTCACAGCAGTATTATTCACAACAGCCAAAAAGTGGGAACAACCCAAATGCCACCAACAAATGAATGGATAAAGAGGATGTGGCATATACATACAATGGAATATGATTCAGCCATAAAAAATACTGAAGTTCTGCTACATCGCTACAATGAAGGTGAAACTTAAAAATACTACACTAAGTGAAATAAGCCAGAGATAAAAGGACAAATATTATATGATTTCACTTAGATGACATATCTAGAATAGGCATATTCTCAGAGCTAGAAAGTAGGCTAGAGGTTACCAGGGGCCATGGAAAGGAAGGGAGAACCACTGTTTCATGGGTACAGTGTTTCCGACTGGGGTGATAGAGAAGTTTTAGAAACAGACAGTGGTGATGATTGTACCACATTGTGAATGTAATTAATGCCACTGAATTGTACACTTAAAAATGGTTAAAATGTCAAATTTTATGTTACATATATTTTACTACAATAAAAAAGCTTTTTCAAAAGTGCTGCTAAGTCACTTCAGTCGAGTCTGACTCTGTGCGACCCCATAGACGCCAGCCCACCAGGCTCCCCCGTCCCTGGGATTCTCCAGGCAAGAACACTGGAGTGGATTGCCATTTCCTTCTCCAATGCATGAAAGGGAAAAGTAAAAGTGAAGTCGCTCAGTCGTGTCTGACTCTTCGCGACCCCATGGACTGAAACCTACCAGGCTCGTCTGTCCATGGGATTTTCCAGGCAAGAGTACTGGAGTGGGTTGCCATTGCCTTCTCCTTCTCCTTTGCACTTTAAAAGCACAAAGGTAAACAAAAGTTTTAAAAATGTAATCTGATCAAGTTCTCAAAATGCCTCCATTTTCCTTATTGCATTTAAGACTCTTTTCAGGCTTTCCTGATGGCTCAGACAGTAAAGAATCTGCCTGCAATGCAGGAGACCCGGGTTCAATCCCTCAGTCGGGAAGATCCCCTGGAGAAGGGAATGGCAACCCACTCCAGTATTCTTGCCTGGAGAATGCCACGGACAGAGGAGTCTGGTGGCTACAGGCCATGGGGTTGCAAAGAGTCGGACACGACTGAGCGACTAACACTTTCATTTTACTTTTTAGTTTCTTTAGTTCAGCAGACATTCATAACCTAGTCCAAGTTTATCCCTCAAGTCTCACAGCTCACCCACCTCCTGGTATGTCCTCTGCTCTACTGTGACAATTACTTGTTTCCTGATCAGCAGTGAGCTGCTTCATACTCTATGCTTCTGCAGAGCTGTTCCTACTGCCTGAAATACCTTCTCTACTTCTGCTCTGAATGGCTCATCCCCATTTTTCATTCAAAACTTAGCTGCCGTCAACATTTACAGGAAGGTGTTCTTCACTTCTGGTCTCATTATTATTTAAACACCCAATTTGCCTTGCTGCCATGATACCTAGGGTCCCTCTTATGGAAATTATCATGATATGTAATAATTATTTGTATCTTTCCCATTTGTACAAATTTATTGTTCCTTATATATGTCTTCCTCCTCATCTACTGGGTATCACATTCTTCAATTCAATTCAGTCGCTCAGTCGTGTCAGACCCTTTGCAACTCGCTCAGTCATGTCTGACCCTTTGCAACTCCATGGACTGCAGCACGCAGTAGATATATTGTAGATACTCAATAAATGTTTAATGTAGACATCACATTGTAGATACTCAATAAATGTTTAATGATTGCATTCCAAGGAATCTTCATCAATGACCCTTTTAAAGAAGCAGCACTCCATTCAAATCCAACAGTGCTGCAGAAAGGGTGAAACTTCTCGCACATTCTCTTCTGTTCAAAAATATCCAGTGTTTGGAGGCTCCACCAATGAAATCAACCTCATGCTGAGTCTCTGGCAAGGATGTTGCACAGTCAGTACTTTTTAAAATTCATAAAGCACTTTGACATCCCTTATTTCACTAGAATGGAAAATGGTGAGATGAAAGAAGGATTGAGGCAGAGTGGAGAAGTTCTGGGATAGATAATGAGCAAATCAGGGGGTGTACACTCACTTTCTGCTGCCACTCTATGTGCTCTTCAAGTAGAAATTATGTCATGTGAAAGTCCAGTACTTACCTGCTGCAACTGAAGGCTGACATTTCTACCCTTGTTGAAAGGAGACAGGTAAAGGGATTCTGAGAAAGTTTTTCCACCACTTTTTCTTTCATGATTCCTGACCTGGAAGGGAAGAGGCCTTGGGTCATCCCTACCAGATATGCTGGAAAATTGGACAGCATGGCTGTCTTCATGTGCTAGAAACACCTTCCCCTGTCCAGCTGCAGACAGACAGGAAGTAGGGTGTAAATGGGAAACCACTACACTGACAGGCATCCCAACTAGCTGGATAATGCTGGGCGAGGTACTCGATGTTTCTGAGTTGTAGCTGCTTCATTTTCTAAAATGTGTGTAATAAATAATCTTTAGGGTTGCCTTCTGCCAGAAAGCCATTATCTGTCAGTATATTGTCACTATATTTTCTAGGCCTTGAAAATCAATGCAGATGGTGACTGCAGCCATGAAATTAAAAGATGCTTGCTTCTTGGAAGAAAAGCTATGACAAACTTAGACAATATATTAAAAAGCAGAGACTTTGCCGACAAAGGTTCATATAGTCAAAGCTATGGTTTTTTCCAGTAGTCATGCATGGATGTGAGAGTTGGACCATAAAAGAAAGCTGAGCACCAAAGAATTGATGCTTTTGAACTGTGGTGTTGGAGAAGACTCTTGAGAGTCCCTTGGACAGGAGATCCAACCAGTCAATCCTAAAGGAAATCCACCCTGAATATTCATTGGAAGGATTGATGCTAAAGCTGAAACTCCAATACTTTGGCCACTTGATATGAAGAACTGACTCATTAGAAAAGACCTTGATGCTGGTAATGATTGAAGGCAGGAGGAGAAGGGGACGACAGAGGATAAGTCGGCTGGATGTCATCACCAACTCAATGGACATGAGTTTGAGCAAGCTCCCAGTATTGCTGATGGACAGGGAAGCCTGGCATGCTGCAGTCCATGGAGTTGCAAAGAGTCAAACACAACTGAGTGACTGAATCGAACTGATATTGAACTGATATTTCTAGTATTTCCCTTGTCACTGCCCTCATGTTTCCATTCACTCTCAAAACCACTGTAAGGTCTCACCATGGCCCCTTGGGACATATGTGACACAAGTTCTATTGTGTGACTCTAGTTCTCACTTGAAAGTCATATTCTTATTTAAATATTAAGAAAGAACAATGGTACTTATGATTCTAAGGAAAAAAGAAGAAAATAAAAAGGACTAACCGTCATTTCTAGCTCAAGGTGAATGAGGACCGCATGCATGCTAAGTCTCTCTAGTCATATCTGACTCTGCGATGCTATGGACCATAGCCCACCGGTCCCTCTGTCCATAGGATTCTCCAGGCTCCAAGAATACTGGAGTGGGTTGCCATTTCCTTCTCCAGGGGATCTTCCTGACCCAGGGATTGAACCTGCATCTCTTACATCTCCTGCACTGGCAGGCAGGTTCTTTTACCACTAGGACCACCTGGGAAGCCCAGAGCCACCTGGGAATGGGACTACCACCTGATAATTAAGGACATAGAACAGCAAACAGTTCTAGGTAGACTATCACTTGGTCAACTGTAGTTATTTATAATCATCCACTTTATTGGAAGAGACCAAGAGAATACAGATAATCAAAAACAGTATATAATCTTTATATACTTTTATGTATACAATCTTTATATACATTTTACATGTGGCTTGGGAAGTGTGTTGGTCCTTACATTTGAATAACACTGATTCTGCCATCTTGGAAACTGAAGCTAAATTATAAAGTGTACTAGGAAGAACTGAGTTAAAAAGAGTTGGATATTTCATTACATCCTCATCTTGTCCCCTACTCAGGACTTTTCCAGTCATTCATGATGGAGAATGGTCATCAACTTTCACATTCATGTAAAGAAAGTACCAGCTTAAAATGAATTGCTCTGGATTCTTATATTTATCTTGCCCTATTATTTTCACTATAAAAACCCTATGTTTGGGGAGATCATTAAAGAATATTTGAGACTGCAAGCCGCATTAGGCAACAAAATGAACAAGGAGATAGAAAGTATTCTCAACATTGATTTTATTATCTACTTAGCTTAATAAACATGGAAAACAAGAGTTTTAATTGATTAAAGTTGCCACAGATAACCAAGGGTTGGTTGTTACATAAACGATGAGTAAATCAAGAAGCAAGTTGTGATTGTTTTCAGCCAAACATGCAAGATGTTTTCCTCAAGGTTAAGTGTTTCAATTAGGAAGGCAAATATCTTAACTGTTAAGCAAATTAATCTCAAGTTCCTATGTCTTTCAGATCCCAGTTGACCTCCTTGGATAGCTAATAACCATAAGAGTTGGATCAGTCAATGACAGAGGTAGCAGCCGGGTGGATAAGTAATCTACCCTGTCCAAATTTTTAATTACCATGAATTTAAAACAATAATTTTAAAGTAATCTTTTTCTAAAGAAGATATATATATATATATATATATATATATATATATACACACACACACACACACATACATACATACATACATATAATAGAATATTACTCAGGGATAAAAAAGAATGAAATAATGCATTCTGCTGATATGATACATGGATGGACCTAGTGATGATCATACTAGCAAAGTAAGTCATAAAGAAAAAGACAAATACCACATGGTATCACTTATATGTGGAATGTAAATATGACACAAGTGTATCTATCTACAAAACAGAAATAGACTCACAGCCATAGAGAGCAGACTTGCAGTTGCCAATTGAGAGTTGAGAATTTGGGACTAGCAGATGCAAACTATTACAGACAACCTAGAATGGATAAACAAAAGGTCGTATTGTACAGGTCAGCACAAGTTTTTAACATCCATATATTAAACCATAATAGAAAAGAATATATATGTATATGTATAACTGAATCACTTGGCTATACACCAGACACTAACACAAAATTATAAATCGACTACACTTCAATTAAAAAAAATAAAAAGAAACTAAAGGTTTTAATTTGTTTAAAATGTAATATTTTTCTTTTTTCCCTAGGGTTGAAGATTTCCTGGGGTTACAGGAACAAATTCACTTACTGCGATGGGTCTGAATCACTCTGTCTTCGTTTCCTTGGCAACTCTGTCACATGTGGGCTGAAGGATCCAGTGGCTATTGGTTTAGTCCAGGGGCTTAGATGACTGGAAACCACGGAAGCAATGCACTGGTTCCCTTCCATCAATACTTTACCTGTGAGACATAAACTGCTATAACGCATCTATTTGAAACATTAATTTTCACTTTAGAGATCTATATCACACATTTTAAATGGCTTTATACTTTGATATTTTAAAATGTCAAGTAAGCAATAAAATGGGGGACTTCTCTGGTGGTCCAGTGGTTGGCAATCCCCTGCCACCTGCCACAGTGTACACAACTTAGTGGCCAACTAAGCTCATGTGCCACAACAACTGGGCCTCTGCTCCAGAGCCCACTTGCCACAAATACTGACGCCCGTGTGCCCTAGAGCCTGCGCTCTGCAACAAGAGAAGCCACCACAGAGAGGCAGCACACAAGTGGACAGGAGCTCCTGCTCACCTCAACTAGAGGAACCTACAGGTAGCAATGCAGACCCAGTGCAGCCGAAAATTAAATGACATGGAGTGAAAGACTAATTATACACAACCAAATACTAGTTAACAATCTATTGTTAGTCTGTAGCTTTATTTTCCCTGTCTAATTATAAAAAATATATATGGATATTGCAGGAAATATGAAAAACACAAAAAGGTGGAATGGAAGGGGGAAATCCAAATTTCACCAACTATTACCAACTATCACCACCAATGTTACTATTTAGAATGACTTCCTTTTAGAATTTTTTCTATAGTTGTTTTTATAGTAATTGAAATCATAGTGTATATTCTGCATTATTTGCATATCATTATGATAATAACTTTACAGTGTTATTACAAATTCTTTATAGATGATTCTAATGACTGTATAATATGCTATCATGCAGCTGTGTTATAGCTACTTAACCACTCTTCTATTGTTGGAATCCAAGTTTGCTTCTATTTTTTTCACCATCATAAATATGCAGTGTGCTTTTATCTATGTGTATAAAACTTTTTATCTACTGACTAATTCTTTTCATCTTCTACTTATTTCTTGTGGATTGTATCCCAGAAATAGGTTAACAAGGTCACAGGACATGAATATTTTTAGTCCTGAATAGACTACAATTCAATTAAACCTGAACTGACTTAGAGGGAAATTTTAACCCTTAGTGTTTAAAAAAAAAGATTGAAATTTAATGAGCTAAATCATTTATTTTAAGAAATCAGGAAAAGATTCCTAAAATAAATCTAAAGAATTAGGAGAAAGGAAATCGTTAAAATAACACTAGAAATACTGAATTAGAATACAAATTAGTACAGATCAAAAAAGCTAAACATAGGTTCTTCCAGATTGGAAACTCTAATAACCCTATGGCAAGACTTTGTTTTCAGTTCAGTTCAGTGGAATGGCAACCCACTTCAGTATTCTTGCCTGCAAAGTCTCCTGGACAGGAACCTGGAGGCTGCAGTCCATGGAGTTGCAGAGAATCACGCATGACTGAGTGACTAATACTTCCATTTTCATAGAAGAAGAAGGAATTCTTTGTCCCTCAACTCTTTTTATAAGGTTTACATAAATTTGATATTAAAATTTGACAATGGCAGTACAAGATAGGATAACTATAGGCCTAATCTCATCTATGAACAAAGATATAAAAACCTTAACAAAATCTTAACAAAAACTCAGAAATGTATAAAAAGAATAACCCATCATGACCAAGATGGTTGTATCCCAGGAATGTAATACTGGTTTAATATTAGTAAATTAATGAATATAATTTACCACAATAAGAGCTCATTGAAAAAATATGATTATTTTAAAAGCTTCAGAAATACTAATGAAGAAACATTGAAAAAATCTTTTTACAATCAGAAACAAAAACATCGGATTCGTTTTGATGTTTGGCAAAACTAATACAGTGTTTGAGGTTTAAAAATAAAATAAAATTAAAAAAAAAATTAAACAAAACAACAACAAAAGAACACCTTTCCACACTGTATTATTAATAGAAGACCTGTCAGTGGAATAAGGCAAGAAACTATACTTGAAGTATAAGAATTGGAAAGGAAGAAAAAATAATATCTTTATTGGGAAATGCTATGATTGAGAATATAGAAAACCCAAAATAATATAAATTATTAAAATTAGGGAGTAGATCAAGGTTGCCTGTATGTATGTAAAGTCAGTACACAAAATCAGTCTTTCTATTCACCAGTAACATACTATAAGAAAATGATACTTAAAAAATATAATTTACAATAACTTCAAAAAATATAGAGTACCTAAAGAACAAATGTACAAGAATAAATGTATAACCTAATAAAAATGTATAAGGTCCTCCTGGAGAAAATTATAAAAATTTATTTAAAACATTGAAAAGATTCAAATAAATGGAAGAATACACCATGTTTATGGATGGGAGGCCTCAATATCATAAATATTTCAATTCTCCTAAAATGGATGTATAATTCCTCTCAAAATATTCTCTTTTTTGGTGGAACTTCAAAAGCTGAATATAAAATATATATGGTGGTGCAATGGCTTCTGAACAGCCAAGGGGAATGTGGGAGGACTGGGCCTCCCATACATCAAGCATTATAGAACTTTGGTTATTAAGACAGGGTGGTATTGGTGTGGAGATACAGACAGACCGAAAGAAAACCATGGAGAGCCCAGACACATAAATATGGACATCTGCTAAACGTCAGAGGTGGAATTTCAAATCAGCATGAGGAGTCCAGCTTTTTAATACATAACCCTGTGCCAACTTATTTTCTCTATGAAAAAGAATAAAGTCAGATCCCTTACCTTATGCCAAATATAAAAACCAAACCAAATATAAAAATTCAATTCAACTAGATTAAAGACCTAAACGTAAAAGGCCAAAATTAACAGAGAATACTCTGAAGGAGACAGAATAAGCTATTGGTGTAGAAAGAATTTCCCAAATGTAAAATGTAAAAACAATAAAGGAAAAGACTGACTAAAATCGTCTTAAAATTAAGTTAACATTCATCCAAAGGCACTATAAAGAGAAGGAAACTAAAAGTCACAAAATGGCAGAAGATATTTGCTACACATATAAACAATAAAGGGTTACTATGTGGACTGTATAAAGAATGCCACTGTATCAATAGGAAAAACACCAATACAACAACCCAGCAGAAAACTGGAAAGACTTTAATGGGCACTTCATAAAAGAAATTCCAATTATCAATACAAAAATGAAAAGATACTCAATTTCATTACTAGTCAGGAAAATCCAAAGTAAACTCCAGTGACATACTGCATACCCATCTAATGGCTACAAATGAAAAGTTTAATGATACCAAGTGTAAGCAAGAATGTAGAGCAATGGAAACAGAAATGGAAAGCTCTGTTGGTGGGAAAATAAATTGCTACAAGTACTTTGGAAACTATTTTTACATTCGTTTTATTTTCACTAATAAAGTGAAATATATGTAAATAATACGGTTTAGTGTTTCATTCCTAAGTATATGGAGAAACTCTTATATATCTTACGACCACGGTCTGTAACTATTTCCACACCAGACACTGTTTTCATGGAAGACAAGTTTTCCATGGACCAGGGGTGGGGGATGATTTCAGTATGATTTAAGCACATTACATTTCTGGTGCTCTTTATTTCTATTTTGTAGCAATCTCAGGATATTCTGCCTTGACTTTAGGGTTAGGGTTCACGCCCCTGTGAGAATCTAATGCTGCCCCTGACCTGACAGGGGGCAGAGCTCAGGTGGTAATGTGAGGGATGGGGAGCAGCTGTAAATACAGATGAAACTTCACTCATTCACCTGCCACCCACCTCCTGCTGTGCAGCCCAAGGTGGGGGACCTCTATCTTAGGAGACATGTACAAGAAATATCTTCACAGCATGGCTTGCAACTGAACAACAAAAATTAATGAGAAAACTAGAAACTCTTTAATTTCCCTCAACAAATGGATAAATAGTTTATTCACTGGATAGAGTACTAAGAGTAGTAAAAATGAATGTAGTACTAATATATTCAGCATGAATGAATCTCAATAATGCTAGGCTAAAAAAAGTGCCTCTTAATTGTCCTCAGTTTTTTTTTTAAAAAACATCTTGTTTCCTTTCATCTTTATTAATATTTTTGAAGGGTAGTTAGCAAGTATTGTATAGATTGTCCCTCAGTTTAGCTTTTTCTGTTATTCCCTGATGACTAGATTCAGGTTATGCACTTTTTTCAAGAACACCAGAAAACTGATGCTGTGTCCTTCTCAGTACTAAGTGCTTTCACTTTAAATTTAATTGCTTCTGGTGTTTTTGGTTGCTTCATTAGGATCCTGCTCTTTAGGATGTCAAATAGTGTTCAGCCCATGGAATCAACAAAAAAAGAGGCAGGGGGAAGATTTATGAGATCCTCTATCTGGTTGTAAGCTCCAACACTGGAAGCTTTTAGTTTTCAGGACCATGTCATCTTTTTAGCTCCAAATCTTAGCTAAATCAGGGCCAGACATACAGTTTTTAGGGTTTGTTGAAGGAATGAATCACCTTTCATTTCACTACCCACAGACATTCAAAAGAGAAACTAAAAGGGGTGGAAAGTTGGGATTTCCAGATTCACATATTTGGGCTGCTGGGAATGATGAAATTCCCACAGTAAAGAATATTCAATTTCCCTTGGTACCTACCTCACAAACAAGGAGGCCTACTCCCTACCATTACTTCATTTTTATCATTTTTCTTCCACAAAAGGAAAAAAAATTCACCTGATTGTCTTCTGAAAGAAAAGACACCATGTGGCATGAGATTTGTCAATTGGAAGTAGCTTTCTGAAATAACAAACAGCAGCTGTTTCACAGGTTTGTGCTAATTTGTTAAAATGGAAACCAAATTCTGCTTCTTACCACTGACAAGTTACTGGAAGATGCTTAGTCACACAATAAAAATGAAATACTAAATGAAATACTTGGCACTACAGGAAAAATACCAACTTGCTATAAATATACAAATTATGAAAAAGCTTTTACTAGGCAGAGTAAAACACTGTATTATTTCACAATATTTATTAAGAGTCAGCCCAGGTAGACAATATGTCTAAAAGGGTTAAGATTTAGTACCTGAGCTCAGTTCAGTTCAGTCCAGTCACTCAGTCATGTCCAACTCTTTGTGACCCCATGGACTGCAGCATACCAGGCTTTCCTATCCATCACCAACTCCCAGAGCTTACTCAAACTCATGTCCATTGAGTCGCTGTGCCATCCAACCATCTCACCCTATGTTGTCCCCTTCTCCTCCTGCCTTCAATCTTTCCCAGCATCAGGGTCTTTTCCGAAGAGTCAGTTCTTCGCATCAGGTGGCCTGAGTATTGGAGTTTCAGCTTCAACATCAGTCCTTCCAATGAATATTCAGGACTGAGTTCCTTTAGGATGGACTGGTTGGATCTCCTTGCAGCCCAAGGGACTCTCAAGAGTCTTCTCCAACACCACAGTTCAAAAGCATCAATTCTTCGGTGCTCAGCTTCCTTTATAGTCCAACTCTCACATCGATATATGACTACTGGAAAAACCATAGCTTTGACTAGATGGACCTTTGTTGGCAAAGTAATGTCTGCTTTTTAATATACTGTCTGGGTTGGTCATAGATTTTCTTCCAAGGAGCAAGCATCTTTTAATTTCATGACTGCAGTCACCATCTGCAGTGATTTGGAGTCCAAAAAATAAAGTCTCTCTCTGTTTCCATTGTTTCCCCATCTATTTGCCACAAAGTGATGGGACCAGATGCCATGATCTTAGTTTTCTGAATGTTGAGTTTTAAGCCAAATTTTCCACTCTCCTCTTTCACTTTCATCAAGAAGTTTATAATTCTGTATACGTTTGTGCATATGCAGGTGCACAGACATAGAAACCAAATAAAGAATGCAATTAGACCTGTACAGAGGTGCAAGTTTATGAGTTCATCCTGCCAGAACACAGAGGGAAGGGCACTTAAGTCTGTTTTAGGGTGGGAGTAACATTTGAAAACATTTTTTGGATGGTTATTTTAGGCTAAGAGAACACCGTTAACAGGAAGTGAAACAACTATATTTAGTATAATTCTACGCTATCATTGGGCTTCCCTGGTGGCCCAGTGGTAAATAATCTGCCTGCCAATGCAGGAGATGTGGGTTTGACCCCTGGGTTAGGAAGATCCCCTGGAGTAGGAAATGGCAACCCACTCCAGTACTCTTGCCTGGGAAATCCCATGGACAGAGGAGCCTGGTGGGCTACAGTTCATGGGGTCACGAAAGAGTCAGATATGACTTAGCAACTAAACAACAACAACACTATCATTAAAAATGATATTTAGGTAATGTATCCAGAGAATATACCAAAGTCAAGTATTAGAAAATGCATCTGCTGATATGAGTCTGATCAGTAAGACTGGACTTTTTCAGAACAAATTTTACCTTCTTGTACATCAAACAAAATGCGCACTAAATTGACAGAACACCTACCAGACCAGAAACCAGATACCTAATCATCATGGCCCATCCAGAAATGCAGATTACCTAGAAAATTCACAGAAGGGATGAGGTTTAGATTCAATGATATTTCACTCAAGCCTATCAAGACATTTATCCACGAGTCCTTAGTACACTTGGAAAAGGCAGGCAAGTAAGTGTTCCATGACCGCCTTTCCTGTGTTTCAATCCAAACAGCCAAACGAACCCTGAAGAAAAGCAGATATTTAGCCAGACTGGTCTTAACTGAAGCCAGCAGAGTAGCTTGCTCAAAATGGGGGCTCATACAGGGTGTTGAGATATAGCGGGCTAACCAGGTAATTTTCCAGATTTCCATTCATTCTCTTAGATAGAATTTGTCAATAGAGCCTTCACAGTTCAAACACCCCTACTCCTTTTGAAGAGTACTCAATTACAGAGCCCAATACATGCCTTCCTATTCAGGAAGAACTGTAACGGTGATGACCTTTTCCCACAATCTCAGCCTCAGTCACCATGGAAGAGGAAGAGAATCTGACCTCTGATTCAAAAGCAGGACTTCTACATGGGTCTACCTACAGGGAGAAACATGAAGGAAACCACACTGACACACCCAGACAAGGTCTTCTGATGCACTTTGCATTCAGAAATAAACTGGCATCCTGCTTTTACATGTCCAAAAATTGGCACTGAAGGTCTCTCCCTATGATGGCATATTGTGGCACCTCCACTCTTCTGCTTATTGAAACACGTGACACCTTTGGCAAGAGGGTGAAGTTTCAGGGGTTTATTGAAGCTGCATTCTAAGAAGTATTTATTTTCTTGAAGCTCTATTCAGTTGCTTCACTTGAAGAAAGCTCTGCGTGGTTAGGTAAGTAAGTGTTAGTCACTCATTTGTGTCCAACTCTTTGTGATCCCACAGACTGTAACCTGCCAGGCTCCCCTGTCCATGAAATTCTCCAAGCAACAACAATGGAGTGGGTTGCCATTTCCTTCTCCAGGGCTTGTATAGGGGAAAATAGAATTGGATTCCTCATGTCCAAGGGAGCCCCCAGGCCTGTTCATGATCAGTGTTCCTCTCCTTTGTAAAGCATTTCTGACTGCCAGATTATTTAATTGTGAGCCATTCAGGGACCATTGCTCTTCTGATCTTATCATATCTAATATGCACCTCAAAGATCTTTCCTTTGGGATCAGTTCAGTTCAGTTCAGTCACTCAGTCGTGTCCGACTATTTGCGACCCCATGAATCGCAGCACGCCAGGCCTCCCTGTTCATCACCAGCTCCCGGAGTTCACTTAAACTCACGTCCATCAAGTCAGTAATGCCATCCAGCCATCTCATCTTCCGTCGTCCCCTTTTCCTCCCGCCCCCAATCCCTCCCAGCATCAGAGTCTTTTCCAATGAGTCAACTCTTCACATGAGGTGGTCAATGTACTGGAGTTTCAGCTTCAGCATCATTCCTTCCAATGAATATTCAGGACTGATTTCCTTTAGGATGGACTGGTTGGATCTCCTTGCAGTCCATGGGACTCTCAAGAGTCTTCTCCAACACCACAGTTCAAAAGCATCAATTCTTCGGCACTCAGCTTTCTTCACAGTCCAACTTTCACATCCATATATGACCACTGGAAAAACCATAGCCTTGACTAGACGGACCTTTGTTGGCAAAGTAATGTCTCTGCTTTTCAATATGCTATCTAGGTTGGTCCAAGAGAATGCACTGGTCATACCAAACACCCTCTTCCAACAACACAAGAGAAGACTCTACACATGGACATCACTAGATGGCCAACACTGAAATCTGATTGATTATATTCTTTGCAGCCAAAGATGGAGAAACTCTATACAGTCAGCAAAAACAAGACCAGGAGCTGACTGTGACTCAGATCATGAACTCCTTATTGCCAAATTCAGACTTAAATTGAAGAAAGTAAAGAAAACCACTAGACCATTCAGGTATGACCTAAATCAAATCCCTTATGATTATACAGTGGAAGTGAGAAATAGATTTAAAGGACTAGATCTGATAGATAGAGTGCCTGATGAACTATGGACTGAGGTTCCTTTGGGATAGATGAAATTTAATCTAAAGTCAGGGGTGTTGGAATTTTAACCTGACCTGTGGAGCAGAGAGGTTGAAAATGCTTAACTCTTGCTTGATAGCCACGTTGCCTGACTTCCTGGGAGTCTGTCTGGCCCTTTCCATAAACAGTTTTTTTTCTTTTCAATCCTTGTAGCTCTTCAGCAGAAACTTATTACACTATCATCATAAGTGAAGTTGGAGAGTCACAGCTTCAGCTATTTTGACAGGCTTCCAAAAGTGAAGGCTTTGATCTCCATCACCCAGAGAATCTCAGAAGCATCTCTCCCTTTTCTGCTACCCCACCTCATACAGAGCTCTGAGGAGCTCCTCAGAGTGAGCTCCTTCTCAGATAATGGGCACTCTCTACTTAGCTCATTAACAGGCGATGTGAGGCAGTTATAAGAGGATACAATTCTTCCTTAGCACCTACTTAGATGCTGTTATAGAGTGAATGCATCCTACAAAATTCATATGATAAAATCTAATCCACAATGTGATTATATTTGAAGATGGGGCCTTTGGGTGGAGCCACTCAAAGATCCTGAGAGTGAAGCTCTCAAGACTGGGATTGTTGTTGTTCAGTCACTAGGTCGTGTCCAACTCTTTATAACCCCATGGACTGCAGCACGCCAGGCTTCCCTATCCTTCACTCTCTCTCCGAGTTTGCTCAAACTCATGTCCACTGAGTCAACGAAGCCATCAAACCATCTCATTCAATGTCACCCTCTTCTCCTCCTGTCCTCAGTCTTTCCCAGAATCAGGGTCTCTTCCAGTGAGTCAGCCCGTTACATCAGGTGGCCAAAGTATTAGAGCTTCAGCTTCAGCATCCTTGAATGAATATTCAGGGTTGATTTCCTTTAGGATGGACTGGTTTGATCTCCTTGCTGTCCAAGGGACTTTCAAGAGTCTTCTCCAACACCACAATTCAAAAGCATCGATTCTTCAATGCTCATCCTTTTTTATGGTTCAACTTAGACAGGGTACTAAAAAGCAGAGACATCACTTTGCCGACAAAGGTTTGTATAGTCAGAGCTACGGTTTTTTCAGTAGTCGTGTACAGATTTAAGAGTTGGATTGTAACGAATGGGAATAGTGCTGTTATCAGAAGAGGCTGGAGAGCTGGCTCGCTGTCATTCTGAGGTGACAACGAGAAGCTGGCCAGCCACACCACCACAGCGCTGTCTCCAAAACCCAACCACACTGGGACCCTGACTTCAGACTTCCAGCCCACGGACCATAAGAAATAAATTTCTGTTGTTGACAAAAAATAAAATAAAAATGATGATTATGAGCTTTATAAATGTGGAAAATGTTTATGTAGTGTTTAATTTAAAAAGCAGCATGAAAGACACAGAGACTACATAAAAATCAAGAAACAAAGATAACTATGGGGTTGACTAAAACATTCATTCGAATTTTTCCATAACATCAGATGGAAAGCCCTGAATGAACTTTTTGGCCAACCCAATATTTTCAGGGGAGAAAAAAGTCTAGAAGGAACACAGTGAAAGTTTTTCAATTATTTTGTCTGAGTGGCCAATCAAAACTCTTTTTTCCATCTACTTTCCTGCATTGTTCTAAATTCTACAAGTATCATGTCTTACTCTTGTAAGACATACATACATACAGCTCAGAAAGAAAAAAGAAAAGAGATTTTTTTTCTCTCTCTCAGAAAAAATAAAAGAGAGATAAGAAAGCCTTTTAAGTAAACAATGCAAGAAATAAAGGAAAAGAATAGAAGGGGAAAGACTAGAGATCTCTTCAAGAAAATTAGAGATACCAAGGGAACATTTCATGCAAAGATAGGCACAATAAAAGACAGAAAAGGTATAGACATAACAGAAGCAGAAGATATTAAAAAGAGGTGGCAAGAATACATAGAAGAACTATACAAAAAATATCTTCATGACCCAGATAACCTGATAGTGTGATCACTCACCTAGAGCCAGGCATCTTGGAGTGTGGAGTCAAGTGGGCCTTAGGAAGCATCACTACGAACAAAGCTAGTGGAGGTGATGGAATTCCAATTGAGCTATTTCAAATCCTGAAAGATGATGCTGTGAAAGTGCTGCACTCAATATGCCAGCAAATTTGGAAAACTCGGCAGTGGCCACAGGACTGGAAAAGGTCAGTTTTCATTCCAATCCCAAAGAAGGCTAGTGCCAAGGAATGTTCAAGCTACCACACAATTGCACTCATTTCACATGCTAGCAAAGTAATACTCAAAATCCTTCATGCTAGGCTTCAGCAATATGTGAACCATGAACTTCCAGGTGTTCAAGCTGGATTGAGAAAAGGCAGAGGAACCAGAGATCAAATTGCCAACATCTGTTGGATCATAGAGAAAGTAAGAGAGTTTCAGAAAAACATTGATTATGCTAAAGCCTTTGACTGTGTAGATCACAACAAACTGTAGAAAATTCTTAAGAGATGGGAATACCAGATCACCTCCCCCACCTACTGAGAAACCTGTATGCAGGTCAAGAACCAACAGTTAGAACCTGACATGGAACAACAGACTGGTCCCAAATAGGAAAAGGAGTACCTCAAGGCTGTATATTGTCACCCTGCTTATTTAATGTATATGCAGAGTACATCATGTGAAATACCGGGCTGGATGAAGCACAATCTAAAATCAAGATTGCTAGGAGAAATATCAATAACCTCAGATACACAGATGACACCACCCTTATAGCAGAAAGCAAAGAGGAATTAAAGAGTCTCTTGATGAAGGTGAAAGAGGAAAGTGAAAAATCTGGCGTAAAGCTCAACATTCAAAAATCTAAGATCATGGCATCTGGTCCCATCACTTCATGGCAAGTAGATGGAGAAACAATAGGAAAAGTGACAGATTTCATTTTCTTGGGCTCCAAAATCACTGTAGATGGTGACTGCAGCCATGAAATTAAAAGACACTTGCTCTTTGGAAGAAAAGCAATGACAAACCTAGATAATATATTAAAAAGCAGAGATAGTACTTTGCCTACAAAGGTCTGTATAGTCAAAACTATAAGCCCTGGAGGAGGAAATGGCAACCCACTCCTGATTCTTGCTTGGAAAATCCGATGGACAGAGGAGTCTGGCGGGCTACTGCATAGGGTCAGCAAAGAGCTAGTGACATGACTGAAGCGACTTAGCAAGCATGCATGATTTTTCCAGTAGTCATGTACGGATGTGAGAGCTGGACAATAAAAATGGCTGAGCACCGAAGAATTGATGCCTTCAAACTGTGGTGCTGGAGAAGACTCTTGAGAGTCACTTGGACAGCAAGGAGATCAAACCAGTCAATCCTGAAGGAAATCAGTGGAAGGACTGATGATGAAGCTGAAGCTCCAGTACTTTGGCCACCTGATGCGAAGAGCCAACTCAGGAAAAGAGCCTGATGCTGGAAAAAAATTGAATGCAGGAGGAGAAGGGGACAACAGAGGACGAGATGGTTAGATGGCATCACCGACTCGATGAGTTTAAGCAAACTCCAGATGGTGAAGGACAGGGAAGCCTGGCATGCTGCAGTCCATGAAGTCACAAAGACTGAGTTAGACACGACTGAGCTACTGAACAACAACAATTAGAAAACAGTAAGTAGATCAATATGGCTGGATATAGCGTGAAACAGGAGATCAAGCTGGAAGAATAGACTGTGTTAGTTTGTGGGGGGCCTTGTATGTCTCACTAAGCAGTTTGAACTCGATTTCCAGGTACCAGAGAGCTAGTGAAGTTCCCTAACACTGCATCTCAGTCCCCTACATTTCTTGGCTAGTTATCACTAAAGCAGGAGGCACATTTGCACTGTTTTCCAGGAACTAGTTTCCCATTATAAGCTATAAGTTTCATCTTAATGCAGTCCACATATGCCCAACCTGAATGGCTCACTTCTTACATGGGTTCCTATTTATTTCTGTAATGAAGGTTGTACTCAAAGCTATTCCAGCCTAGCTGGGAAAATAAGGCTTTGCTGCCAAGCATGGACATGGAAAAATCAACAACCTTTCACATGAGAATTAGGGTCCCACCTAACAATGATACAACATCAACGTATCACAGAAAAATTCACTTCTCTTACATAAACTAGAGGGAGGAAATTCTATTCTCTTGGCCTTGACTTCAAAAGTAGCAAGATGTCTAAAAGCTGGAGAACCAAAGCAGAGAAAAGAAGTGGCTTTACTGGCCCAAGATCAGTCAATTTCTAGGGAGTTATGCAGAAAGTCAAGAAAAGGAATAAGTAATATCTACAACATTCAGCAATTGACTGTTGAACAACATGGGCTTGAAATGCAGAGGTTTACCTATACTCAGATTTCTTTCACTAAAGACATACCAGGGTATTAAACAGTCTGCAGTTGGTTGAATCCATGGATGCAGAACCATGGATACAGACAGCAGACTCTAAAGCTACACATGGATTTTTTATCATATTGGGGCTCAATGCCCCAACCCTCGCTGTTATTCAAGGGACAACAATAGTAAAATAGTGCGTCACAGAGTACATGATGGGTAAGAATGGAGAAGAGAGCCAGGGAGCAATGTGACATGACTGGGGACTGTCACTTGGTGCCCTGTGGCTGCTGCCTGGGTCATGAATAAGAGAGTGGCATGGAATCTCATAGGGACTTTTATTTCATGTCATCTTAAATTGAGCGGGGAGCTAAACACCTGAAACTAACACAACATTATAAGTCAACTATACTTCAGTTAAGAAAACTCAGTGGGGAGCCACAGTTGAGTTTTGAGCAATGAAAGAAGGAGACACCAGAAGAAGTTGAAAGAATAGGCAGGTGGCTAGAATGTTTGTGTGAGAGTCATAAAAATACAAGACCACAGTCAGGGATGCCCAGGTGGTGCACTGGTAAAGAATTCACCTGTCAATGCAGGAGATGTGGGAAGATCCCCTGGAATGGGAAATGGCAACCCACTTCAGTATTCTTGCCTGGGAAATCTCATGGCTCTCTTCTCCAGGCATGCCCATAACTGGAAATGCCTGAAATCCAGTAGCACCTTGTAATTGACACCATCATTGACCTGATCTCACTTCACTGTAACTATCTCATCACCAGTCCATCTCTCTCACCAGACATAGCTCCTTGAGGCCAGAGACTAAGTTTGTATTAGTTTAACATAATCCTTGATATACCACCCACATTCAATAATTGAGGAAATGATGGAATATTCAATACCTAGTATCAGGTCAAATCCTTAAGTTCAGTTCAGTTCAGTCATTCAGTCGTGTCCTACTCTTTGCGACCCCATGAATCGCAGCATGCCAGGCCTCCCTGTCCATCACCAACTCCCAGAGTTCACTTAAATTCATGTCCATTGAGTCAGTGATACCGCCAGCCATCTCATCCTCTGTCATCCCCTTCTCCTCCTGCCCCCAATCCCTCCCAGCATCAGAGTCTTTTCCAATGAGTCAACTCTTGGCATGAGGTGGCCAAAGTACTGGAGTTTCAGCTTCAGCATCATTCCTTCCAAAGAAATCCCAGGGCTGATGTCCTTCAGAATGGACTGGTTGGATCTCCTTGCAGTCCAAGGGACTCTCAAGAGTCTTCTCCAACACCAGTTCAAAAGCATCAATTCTTCGGCGCTCAGCTTTCTTCACAGTACAACTCTCATATCCATACATGACCACTGGAAAAACCATAGCCTTGGCTAAACAGACCTTTGTTGGCAAAGTAATGTCTCTGCTTTTTAATATGCTATCTAGGTTGGTCATGACATTCCTTCCAAGGAGTAAGCGTCTTTTAATTTCATGGCTGCAGTCACCATCTGCAGTGATTTTGGAGCCCAGAAAAATAAAGTCTGACACTGTTTCCACTGTTTCCCCATCTATTTCCCATGAAGTGATAGTGAGGACTTTTAAAGTACGATACCAAATGTAAAAACTGGGAAGGAAATTACTACATTAAAAAGTTAAAATTTCTATATATCAAAACCACCATAAAATTAAGATGTGAAAACACTGAGAAAATGCTTCCCATGCCCTTCCCTCTACCCCAATTCAAGGCAAATGTGACTTGTTTTTGACCATTTGTCTGCATTGTCTAGACTTCATATAAACAGAATCATATGACATATTCTTTTGAGTTGGGCTTCTTTTCCTCATAACGTTTTGAGATTCATCCATGTTGTTGTATGGTCTTATTGTTGATGTATGTTCTATTGAGTTGGCATCATCTTTTGTTTATCCATTTAATTCATTTGTGGATGGCCATTTGGCTTATTTCCGATTGGAGGCTATTGTAAATAAGGCTGCTACAAATATTTGTGTACCAATCTTTGTGTAGGCAATGTTTTCATTTATCTTGGGTAAATTCATAGACATAGAATGACTGAGTTGCAAGGTAGGTACATGTTTTTGGGAAAACTGCCAAACTGTGTCCCTAAGCGGTTGTGCCTTTTCACATTTCCACCAGTATCAGTCTGACTTCCAGCTGCTCCATTCTCACCAACAATTAGCACCTTTTAAACTATCCATGGGGTCGCTGAGGGTCGGACACCACTGAGTGACTTCACTTTCACTTTTCACTTTCATTAATTGGAGAAGGAAATGGCAACCCACTCCAGTATTCTTGCCTAGAGAATCCTGTGGATGGAGGAGCCTGGTGGGCTGCTGTCCATAGGGTCGCACAGAGTTGGACACGACTGAAGCGACTTAGCAGCAGTAGCAGCAGCAAACTATCCATTCTAAAGAACAGGTTGTGCAATGAATTACATAGTTATCCATGTACTTTTAAGACATTTTTATTATTTGAAAAGTTTACTTCTTGGAAGGCCAAAAAGTCTCTCTATAATTTCTATCCATCATCTCCATGTCTGATAAGTCTAATAAGTTTCAGTTCAGTTGCGAGGCACTGCATTAAAGCTAGAGAGGATGCAAGGATAAGTATGACGTGCCATTCACCCTCAAAGAGTTCAGCCAGATAAGAATATGCATGCTAAGTCACTTCAGTCATGTCTGACTCTTTGCAACCCTAAGGACTGTATCCCACCAGGTTCTTCTGTCCATGGGATTCTCCAGGCAAGAATACTGGAGTGGATTGCCATGCTGTCCTCCAGGGGATCTTCCCAACCCAAGGACTGAACCCACATCTGTTATGTGTCCCCTTCATTGGCATGCAGGTTCTTTACCACTAGTGCTACCTGGGAAGTCCAGTAAGTATAGACATACCCAAATGAAAGGTAGAATGGAAGGTGTCTTTCGAGAAATCGGGATCACAGCACTCCGTAAAGGCTTCAGGAAGGAGGTGGCAGCTTAGACAATTTGTATGGAGAATGGTTGGTTGCTTTAGTCACTAAGTCATGTCCAACTCTTGCAACCCCATGGACACAAGGCTGTAGCCTGCCAGGCTTTTCTGCCCACGGGATTCTCCAGGCAAGAATACTGGGGTGGCTTGCCATTTCCTTCTACAAGTGTATAGAGCATAGAACTCTTCAAGCTTTGATGGCTAACCATAATATTCACACCCTTGTCTTAAATCCATCTCTCATCTAAACCAAACCATGTGATCCTTTCAAACATTACCCATAGGTTGCCTTATCACTAGCTAGCTTTCTTCTGAATATACTTTGGTTAAAAATACTTTGACGTGTGGTGTGATTGGTATTCAACATCCAAGAGCTGTCTAGTCCACAGAGAGGAGAACAGAACTTTGATGGATAAGGTTCTGATTATACTCTCACTATTTATAAGACTGCATTAGCTTTTAGTTTACATATGGGGCCTTCACTTCAAACTGTTGATTCATTTGTTTATGTAATTTTAGAACTGTAACTGACATGAGAGATGATCCAGTATAGCTCCCTCTTTTTCCAAGAAAGAAACAGAGTCTCATAGTTGATTCAGTTCCTTGCCCTTTATCATACAGCCACACATTGATGTAGGAGGGGCTCCTGACTCCCAACAGGGCTTTTTTGGAGTAAACCTGAACTTGTCTTTTCTACAGGCTGTTGTTAAGTCACATCTTTATCATTTTAAAGATGTGCATTTTGTTTTACACTTAGATGCTGGCCCTTTTTTTGGCTGTTAAGTTTCATCTTCTTTGATATCACCCTATCAACATTTTTTGGATTCAGATTCTATCTACCAGATTGACTAAGCCTCCTCAAAATATGCCATCTGCAAAAGTGACCAGCATGACATTTACATTTTCAAACCAAATGTCTGGCTGGTGTGTTGAACAAGAAAAAGGGAGGAGGAAAGGAGGGAGTTATTCACTGTGACCAAATAAAGTGTAGGCAAAGTGAGACCCAAGTCAGAGTCACAGAGGTGAGCACAAGGTCGACCCTAGGGAAGAGATAGGAATGCTATAGTGGGCTCGGACAAGCACTCAGCAAATAGGAGAAAGGATCCACTTGTGGGTGGAGAAGCAGTCTGGAAGTAGGATAGCGAACAATGCAAGGGTGTCAGGAGCTGTGGGGATTAAGTTGTGTTCATTGCTTGGGCTATCTTGAGCCTTCTGCCTTAAAATGGGCCAAAGGGGAATCTGGTTTCCTACATGACAAATCCCTCCTACTTGGAAGGAGGGGTCGAGGCTCTCCCAGACCTGCTCTACACAAAAGGCATTTATATTCCAGAGCACGTGTGAGGTGAGACATGGATTTGCTTACACCATTCCTATCAGACTAGGTACTAAAAATGGCTTTAAAATAAGAAGGTGTCCTGGATTTCCTGCAAGGTTCTCCATATCTGATCATGAGGGTGCAGCATTCAGGGTGGAACACAAACCAATTTGTGAATGGGAGAAGCAGGATACAGAGGGATAGAAACTTTAGAGCTTCCAAACCTTAGAATGAACCCAAAAACCAGTTCCCCAGTTTGCAGCACAGTAGGTACAACAGGTAGAAAGGGCATGGAAGGAGAAGAGCTAGTCTAGTCCCTATTGGGCTAGTCACCTGATGAGCAGAACCTGTCAGCTGTGATGCCAAGACATCCTCATATCATGCCATCAGTACATATTCATCAAGCTACTACAAAGCGGACACCATGCTCTAGAGGTTGGGAATACATGGTGACCAGAGACTTCTTCCTCATGGAATTGGAAATTTAATCAATCCTCCTGTGTATCCTGGGGTTCAACTGGTATTAACCAGCTTGCGTGCTGCTGGTGATGCAGTGAAATGGCGAAAAAGGACAAACTATTGGGGAAAGATATCATTTACGAATTTCAGTGAATAAAATCTGGTACATGATCTTCAAGTGTTAAGGTATGTAGCCCACTCACTTTCTGGATGACATTCAATGCCTATAGACTTTCACAGTTCCTAAGTTCATTCGTTAATGTGTTGTTTCTCATCTGATGGAGTGGGGAAGTGGAAAATTCTCTTGGCTAATTCTTTATGTACTATTTGATTCAACTATAACAAAGTATTGCCTTTTAAGGTTCTCTTTTGATCTGAGGGAAGAAAAACTTGTTGTTCACAAAGATAAAAATTATTATAAAGTATTTGGAGAAAACCCTAAAATATAGATATATCTGATTTTCTTAACTTGTAATAAAAGGTTAAGAGGAGGGAAAAGGAACAAAAGAAACCACCCTGTCCAATTCACTCACCTTACAGTGCAGGAAACTGAGGTTCAGAAACAAGATGCCCAGCTCTATGTTACACTACAGTTTCAATAAAAGAAACAGAAACAGGGACTTTCCTGGTCCAGTGGTTAAGAACCTGCCTGCCAATGCAGAGGACATGGGTTCAGTTCCTAGTCAGAGAGGATTCCACATGTCTTGGGGCAGCTAAGACTGTGAGCCACAACTATTGAAGCCTGTGTGCTCTAGAGCCTGTGCTCTGCAACAAAAGAAGCCTCTGCAATGAGAAGCCCACGCACCACACCATCTCCACGACTAGAGAAGGCCAGAGCACAGCAATGAAGACCCAGCACTGCCAAAACAAATTAATTAATTGATTATAAAAGCAAAACAGTACTTAAATACAATAGCCTCTTTTGGAGGAATAGTTCTCATTCATTTCCCACTCAATCACTACAGAAAATTTTTTTAAAAAACTACAACAGTACCACTGCGAGAGGAAGTTCTCCCTTCCACAAGCTTTAAGCAAGCAAGGGGAGTTACACCGTTGCTCCAAAATGTTGGGGAATGCTATAAACACAGTGGGTCTGGATTTCAGGAAGACATTTTTTCAAAGATGGAGAGTAGAGAGTTACTTTAAGCCTCCAATATGGTCTTCAGAAAAAAAAACAAAGATGGATAAGAAGAGATTTTAGGCAGGAATGTCAATCAGGCAGCAATCACGGCAGTGAACCAGACTGAACAGGAGAGACAAAAGGGGGGATGAAGCCACCAGTGAGACCACAGCGGCTGCTAATGTCACCAGCCCCACTTCCACCACCACCACCAATTAATAATCTTGCACTGAATCCTTACAAACCAGGCAGTAATCTTTTTATACCTAATTTTGCACAATCCTCATAACAGCCCTATGGTGAGGGTTTACCATGTGAGGAAACAGGTTCACAGAAATGAAGTCACTTGCTGTGATGGTCTTTGTGTTAACCTGGCTGGCTACAGTCCTCGGGCACTCAGTTAGATATGAATCTAAGTGTTGCTGTATTTTGTAGCTGTAATTAAATTCCATAATCAGTTGTCCTTAAATGGGGACACTGTCCTAGATTAGGGTCAGGGTTAGAGTCAGGGCTAGGGTTATCTAGAGCAGTAATCCCCAGCCTTTTTGACACCAGGAACCAGTTTCATGGAAGACAATTTTCCATGTACAGGGGGCAGGCATGGTTTGGGCAGTAATGTGATTGATGGGAACAGCAGGTGAAGCTTCACTCGCTCACCCTAGCTCACCTTCTGCTGTGAGGCCTGGTTCTTAACAGACCTCAGACCAGTACCAGTCCACACCCCAGGGGTTAGGGACCCTTGATTTAGAGTTATCCTAGACAATCTGGGTGGAGCTGATTAATCAGTTGAAAGCCTTAAAAACACAGCTGAAAGTGAAAGCAAAAGTGAAAGCGTTAGTCACTAAGTTGTGTCCACCTCTGCCACCCCATGGACTGTAGCCCGGCAGGCTTCTCTGGCCATGGAATTCTCCAGGTAAGAATATTGGAATAGCTTGCCATTCCTTTCTCCAGGGGTTCTTCCAGACCCAGGGATTGAACCTGGGTATCCTGCATTCCTGGTGAATTCTTCCCCACCAGGTTTCCCTAAAGAAGAAGAAACTCCACCTATGGATAGCTGCTTCAGCCTGTGCCTGAGAGCTCCAGCCCACCTTTGCTGATGGCCGGCCCTACGAACTCCAGTCCTGTGACCTGACCTCACATTTGCATAAGCCACTTCCTTGTAATAAATCTCTCACTATACATATCCCCTATTGGTTCTGCTCCTCTGGTTGAACCCTGACTGATACACATGCCAAAGATGACATAATTATAAGATGCGAGAGCTCAGATTTTCTTAAAGCCAAAAAAGACCAATATTCCACACTCCCTCCTCAAAGAAGTTCAATTTTAGACATCAGCACATCACAGAAATGGCACCTCCTCCAGAGATCTATAGGCTTCCCTGGTGACTCAGACAGTATAGAATCCACCTGCAGTGCAGGAGACTTGGGTTCGATCCCTGGGTTGGGAAGATCCCCTGGAGGAAGAAATGGCAATCCACTCCAGTATTCTTGCCTGGAGAATTCCAAGGACAGAGGAGCCCAGTTGGCTACAATCCATGGGCTCACATAGAATCGGAGATGACTGAGCGACTAACACTCACTTTCACTTTCCCAGAGGTCTAGCAGGCATGGCAGACTAGGATAAAAGCTCTGGAGGCCAGTCTGTTTGGGTTCTGATCCTGGTTCAGCTACGTACTATGGAAACTTTACCTTGGGGAAGGCACTTAAAATCTCTGTGTCCCAGTTTCTTCACGAGAAATATGCAACAGGGACTTCTTTGGCAGTCCAAGGGTTACGACTCCATGCTTCCAATGCAAGGGGCACAGGTTCCATCCCAGGTGGGGAAACTAAGATCCCACGTGCCATGCTGTGCAGCCAAAAAAAGAAATATGTACATAACCATGCATAAGCTAGATGGCCGGTGGGAATTTGCTGTATGATGCAGGGAAGTCAATTACGGTGCTCTGTGACCACCTAGAGGGGTGGGATGAGGTGGGAGGTGGGAGGAAGGTTTAAGAGGGAGGAAGCATATGTATACCTATAGCTGATGCATGTTAACATATAGAAGAAACAACACAATATTGTAAAGCAATTCTCTTCCAATTAAAAATAATTTTTAAAAAAGAAACATGAAACAATAGTAGTACCTATTTTATAGATTTGCTGAAGATTTGTGAATTATACCATGTAAAGCATTTAGAGAACTAGCACATAGTAGATGTTAAGAATTATTAACTATTTAGAAGAACTAAAAGGTGAGAATCATCCATGCTAAGCTTTTGAAATGGGGCAAAGAGGGAACAGAAACACCCATGATGACTATAAGGAAATCAGAGTCTTGGGAACCAATTCAGTTGTGATGCAGAATGTAATCAGAGTGATATAAGCACCTAACAATGCTTCCCTGATGATGACTATTCCAGAAAAGGCCAACCTTTCATAGGCATTATAACTTAATCCAGGGATGGGCAAGAGCAAGAAAAAGCAGCTCATCAGAATTTGTTCCACACTGAAACAGAAAATTCCCCTAACTTGGTCCAGGACTGATTGATCCTCAAGAATAAGAAGAATGCAGGGTTCAGCATTTTCAACATTGGCAAGTTTCTCCAAAAGGCACAGAAACAATTTTGATGAGCTAAACCCGCATCACTGCTACCCAGGCAAACACAATTCTTGCAGGTTATGAGTACACAGAAAACATGATGCAGACTATCATCGTGATCAATACTAGTCAGGCATGACTTGATATGTCAGATTCGATACAGAACCTACAAAAATATCATGGTTCCTTACCTCTAACGTATTGACAAAATAAGACACCTTCAGTTAACTCTGAGAAAAAGAATTCATCAGTGTTCACAAAAGTATTTATGTATCTTTTCACCCAGTGGTGATTATTCTAGAAAGAAGAAAGACCCTTTAAAATGGGGTGAGAGGAGAAGCACTGACTTTGCAATAAGAAAATGCTAAGGCCCTACAAACTGAAACACAGTATGAGTTTAAAAAGTAATAAAACCCAACATGACATTAATGACTTTAATATTATTTATGTATTAACATACCATAGTTACAATGATGATCAGAATCCAAAGCTGCCTTCAGGCTCTTCTTCCAAAACAAGCAGCTAACAAAAAATTACTTAAAAACCTCTTGATGAAGAATTTGTCCTAGATGTCTTCTGAAAGTTGAGGTGTGAATTCGAATGTTCTTCTAAGTTCAGGCTGCATGGTTTGTGACCCACATGTCCCAGAAGTAGCAATGGTTACTGCTGAAAGGAACTGACAGGCCAAAAGTGCTAGTTGAACTCAAGTTGAAAGGTAAAGAAAAGAGAATTGTCCTAAAGAAGCCACTAGCCCCAGGATGCATGGGAAATTGGGTTTGGTCTCTCTTTTCTAGGTCAGTGATGTTGCCTGGATGACTCATTAGAGAAGAGATGGCCTCCCTAGAAGGCCATATTGTTTGTCTCCACAGTAGTGTGAGCATGGCCTACCTTTGGGTACCATGTAAGTCAGAGAGGAAATCCGATTCTCTACCCAGGAGGTTGAGGAGAGAAATAAACGTAAAGCTGGCAACCATGTTCAATTTTTCAATCAAAACTGTTTTCTAGATTTTGACAAAACAATTACTAATTGTCACAATCTTCTATTCATTTAAACATATATTGATCTCTGTTCTGTAAAGTGTTCAATTTCAATTCTGCCCATCATATACTGATCTCTTTTTTACAATCTGTTTATAAAATACCTACACTTTCATACCATCCAGGCTCAATGACAATCTCTTCTCCCTCTCTTCTCCTCTCCTAAGAAGAAAAGATGAAGAGGTATTTTGATGTACATAAGTGTTTCTGCTTTTGAGTAACTTCTATGCCAGAGATTCTCTGCACTGAGTCTGAATCAACAAACATCTTCTGATGTTATCACACACAGGCATTTGCAGGAGTGCTCTTTTAGGAATGTGTTCAGACGTGCATGGCAATAGAGTCCTTTTGGTTTATAAATCTTCACTGCTTGTTTTGGAAGTCAAGGCTGATAGTTCTGTTCAGTCCTGCACCCTGGGGCTGCATAGGAAGGGTCTGCAAGGAGGCCTGGAGCACATGTCCATAAGAGGAGGACATCAGTGGCCATTACACTGGACAGAGGATGGAAGTCCAGAAACCTGCTTCCCAGCAGGCTGCAACAGGAACAAATGAGACATCACTAGTGATGGTTTTAAGAAGAAAGAATGTGAAATGGATTTAAAGATAGAAGCAGCTACTTTTTTTTCAGAGAAGAGAGGATGGGCACAAGTAGTGGCCCAGATGCACCTGGAGGGAAAGCTAAGACCGTATAACTAATCATCTGGCAGGGACCAGGACCTCTGATGTTCTTTCTGGTCAGAAATACGCCGCAAGTAACATTTCAGGGTGATACAACTGGTCTCTTGCTGGCCAGGGACCAAAAAGAGGATGCACGGATCTTTCCTTCTAGAGCCTGTAACTCCGGTTTTCCACATTAGCTGTCCTGCCGCATCACAGGGTGGGAGGGCAGTGCTGGGCGACATTAACAAGGCAAGGACAGGTCAGTTCTTCCTTTCCCACTTTTCCCAGCCAGACCAGCACCAGTTCTTCCAAGCACATCATTGACGATTTTCCATATACACGTCTAATCTGTTGTGGATGACCCTCTTTGCTGCCTCCACAAGTTATCTACCCTTCAATACTAAACTTGACCCCTTCTCTGAAAGCCAACTCCCTCACAAACTAGATATAATTCTTCCCAAGCGTGGGTGGGGAGGCTCACTCCTAGCAGTTAAACCATAGATTGTGCTAGGTTCTGTCTTTACAACACATATTTTGGCTGTTTTTCATCTCTCCTTTTATAAGCTCTTTAATCCTTCTGCTTGTTTCATCTGTTTCTTCATCTCTGTTTGCCTAGAACAGCAATATGCTTTATGAATAAACCAGCCCTGTCAGCACCTCAAACCAACAGTCACTTACAATCAAAAAGCTTGGCTAGGTACTTAATAAGTGCAAGGAGGTGAAGACTGTAAAGATGAGCCAGGTCCAACCCTGCTCTCTTAGGGATGTGCAACCCAAGGATGGAGCTAAGATACGTACCTAAACAAGCCATGGCAAGTGGGCACAGGGTTCTCGTAGGCCCGCCAAAAACTACAGTGAGGAAATAGAGGGGAAGAATCATTTCCATCAGCGGGTAGGAGAAGTTCTGGGAAGGGTTCATGAGGAGAAGGAAACTCATCTGTTGAAGGTCAGATTTCACTAGCTTGGAATTGTCTCATTTAATTGACACATGACTCTTCAAGTTAGGTAATTTTTTACCTCCATGTTATAGATGAGGAAATTGGGGCTCAGAGAAGTTAAATAATTTGGCCAAGGTCGTAGAGCTAGTGTATTAACTGGCACCCACACTCCCACTCCTGGAGTAGGCAATGGAAACCCACCCCAGTGTTCTTGCCTGGAAAATTCCACGGACAGAAAAGTCTGGTGAGCTACAGTCCATGGGGTTGCAAAGAGTTGGATACGACTGAGCACGTACACACACATACTCCCACTGGGTCCAAAGTTCATGCGTTTTCCTGCACCAGCTCTTCTGTTCCAGGGGTAGAGGAAACACAGTGACACCTGAGCTTGGCCTTCAAAACTACAGGGGACCCCCTACAGGCCCATCTGGAGGGAGGACAGGGCAGTCTAGGAGCAGCCAACAGCCTGAGGAGAGGCCTGGACCATACACGGGAGGGCAGACTCCCTCACATAACTGTCTAGGACATGTAAAGGAGAAGCAGTGGAGATGAGCTGAGAAAGCAAGCCAGTGGATGGTTCTCCATTTCCCCTGTGCTATGCTTGGAACAGAGGGCAAAGTGTATTTCTTATCCAAGTAAAAAAAGTAATGGGACTTCCCTTGCAGTCCAGTGGTTAAAACTCTGGGCTTCCACTGAAGGGGCCTGAATTCAATCCTTCATCCAGGAACAAAGATCCCACATGCTGTGGAGTAGGGCCAATAACTAAATAAAATTAATTTTAAAATAGCATTTAAAAATTCAATAAAATATTGTAAGTAAAACATTTGAATGTATTGGGAATTCCTGTTTTACAGCAATCATCTTGACCCTCAATTGTAAATCTCCTATAATGCAAACCTGGGCTTCCCTTGTGGCTCAGCTGATAAAGAATCTGCCTACAATGTAGGAGACGTGGGTTGGGAAGATCCCGTGCAGAAGGGAACGGCTAGGAATGGCTACCCACTCCAGTATTCTGGCCTGGAGAATTCCATGGACTGTAGAGTCCATGGGGTTGCAAAGAGTCGGACAGGACTGAGCAACTTTCACTTTCACGTCACTATAATGCAAACCAGGTTGAGTGGAAGAAGGATTCTCTCTATATTTCCTTTTCCTTCAGTCTTCTTTGTTTCTCTCTTTCTGTAAAGATACTATCTAGAGATTTAAATCATAAGATTAAAGAGGAGAGAAATGAAATCCCAGAAATTTACTGAGATAAATGACAAATGACATGCCCACCAATTAAGTATTTTCAAATGAGAATTTTACTATTATATACCTAGACTGATTTAAATATTTTAATTAGTTTCAAAGAATTTTAAGTTTAAAAACTGGGGGTTGGGTAGATGAGACACTTGCCTCTTGCTGGCTCACTGAGACCCTGGTGGTGCTGATGCTGACTAGCCACCCGGATGCCAGGCACCGAGGTCTTCAGCTCAAGGCAACTGAAATCAGGGCTATCGAATGACATCTTATTATCTTGTTTACGATATCCTGAACATTATGCAAATGAAGAGATTTCAAAAGGATGCTCTAATTAATGTTTACCATACAGAAAGAGACCTTGCTTTTTCTTTTTCTTTTTTTTTCTTTTTGGTCTGTGCTGGTGGTTCTTTGTGGTTTTGTCTGGGCTTTTTCTAGTTGTGGAGCACAAGGGCTACTCTTCATTATGACGTGTGGGCTTCTCACTGTGGAAACTTCCATTGTTGCAGAGCACAGGCTCTAGGGTGCACAGGCTTCAGAAGTTGTGGCTTGTGAGCCGGAGAGCTCAGGCTCAGTTGCCGTGGCTCACAGGCTTTAATTGCTCTGTGGCAGGTGGAATCTTCTCAGACCAGGGATTGAACCCATGTCTCCCGCATTGGCAGGCAGGTTCTTATCCACTGTACCATGAGGGGAAGTCCAGATCACGCTTTTCAGAATCAAGAAGTCTTTCCACAAGGAAAAAAGTATACTGAAATCACTGTTTACTAATATTTTGGCTTTCCCATGGATTTTAAATATTAGATTTCTTTTTTTCCTGGAGTCAAACTCTAATGTGTGGCAGTTCCTACCCTTCCTTCTCCCCTGCACCTCTCCTCACCTCCATCCCTCCTCAGCCCTCCTCTCCTCTCCGCTCCACTCCCCTTCTCCACCCTCTCCATCCTCTGTCTTCAACGTTTCTCCGCAGCTCTTTCCCTCTCTCCTGCTCTCTCTTTACTCCAAACCTCCTCTCTCACTCCTCCACCTTTCTCTGTTTTCGTCTCGCTTTCCTCCCCCAAAACATGTCAAAAGTCATTTTTGGCCCATCTTGGTTTATCTTGAGTAATGCACATCAGACTGAAGGACTAGGACAAGAAGAGTAGTTTATGCACAGTGGACTAGGACGTAACTTTAGATATCTGAGTCACAAAAATGAATTTAAGCCACTACATAATTGCAGAACTACCCCTCAAAAGAGTTGGGTATGATAACATCACAGGTGAAAACAGGGGATGGTAAAAAGTGGGGGAAGGGAAGGCGAGAAAGTTGCCCCTTGGATGCCTAGACCCAAGACCAAATCTGGCAGTCAGCCTTGGGACATGTGCTGCTCTCCCGAGAATGCCTGCTCCCTAACTCCAAGGATTCTGGAATCATTTACCAGAAGGTGCCAGTCATTTGGCATGGCAGCTTGCTTAATCTTGTTGTTTACCATCAACCCATCAAAAACAAGTGAGCAGGCAATCATGTTATGATTATGTTAGCTGATTTTTGGTGGCCATCTTCAAAACCAGCTCCCTCAATTTTTTTCAGCAGTGTAATCAAACCATGGGGATTTTTTTCCATATCACCATTATTAGATTTTTTTTTTTCCCTTTGGGCTGCACTGCATGGCATGTGGGATCTTAGTTCCCAGACCAGGGACTGATCCCAAGCCCCCTGCAGTAGAAGCAGAGCCCTAACCACTAACCACTGGCCACCAGAGAATTCCCTGATTTTCATTTTATTGTGAAGGCCTGAAAGTCAGTCTGCCTAGGAAAAAGGAATATGGAGGGATTTTGCACCAGGGGGAAAAAACCCATGGCCCTGGATTCTGATATAGAGACCTGTTTCGTTTTTTTCCTCCAGGGATGGGAGAAGCTGCAACAATTATTCTCCCTCTTTAGACAGAGTGTCTGGCAGTGAGTACACTGCCCATTAACCATCCAAGCAGACAGGAAAGAAAGAAGAGCAGCCCAGCCAGGAGTCACAGAGCTTAACTTCAGGTTTGTTTGTCAATTTCTGGCTACAGCTTCAGTTTTTTTACCTCATCGATGAAAGGCAGATGGTATCACCCACATCACAGGGCCGGTATGAGGCCAAGAAATGCCTGGTACATAATAGGAACTCAATAAATGCTGGCCCTCTGAGGCCCTGTGGAGACTTTGTTCCTCTTACCGAAAAAAGATTAATTTTGATCATCCCCAAGTTAACATCTGGTATTCAGCTAAATAGCAATAAACTCTTTGTCCAAAAACTTGTGATAAAGACCTACCTGGTATAAGCCATATTTTGAATTAGAAGGTGTATTTTCATACCCCTCTTTTTCAGAAAAGCCCAAATATTTGGCCAATTTTAACTTGAGTGCAACAACACACTTGAGTGCAACAATACTTCCTTAATAGACACGAGATTCATTACTTTCAGAAGGCAAATTGAAGCTGTAAATGAATAACAACTATATTAAGCTAACATTTATGGAGTACTTACTACTTCCCAAGAACTGTGCTAAGCACTTTATATGTATATATTTAAATACATTTATATCTCAGATGGACTTATTTGCAAAGAAAAGAGTCACAGATGTAGAGAACAAACTTATGTTTACCAAAGGGGTGTGTGCTAAGTTGCTTCAGTCATGTCTGACTCTTCGGAACCCTATGGACTGTAGCCCACCAGGCTCCTCTGTCCATGTGATTCTCCAGTGAAGTGTACTGGAGTGGACTGCCATGCCCTTCTCCAGGGAATCTTCCTGAACCAGGGATCAAACTCATATCTCTTTTGTCTCCTGCACTGGCATGTGGATTCTTTACCACTAGCGCCACCTGGGAAGCCCAAAGAGGAGTGGAATGTATGTGGGAGACTGGGATTGACATACATACACTACTATGTATAAAACAGATAACTAATGAGAACCTACTATATACTACAGGGAACTCTACTCAGTGCTCCGTGGTGACCTAAATGGGAAGGAAATCTGAAAAACAGTGGATATATGCATGTATGTAACTGATTCACTTTTGCTGCACAGCAGAAACAAACAGCACTGTAAAGCAACTATACTCCAATAAAAATGTTGTAAAAACAAAGAAGCAACACAGCCCCTGAAAACTTCATACAGCGAGCCACTCTATTCTCTAGTTAGGCTTTCATGTACATAGAACAATTCTTGTTTGAGTCTCTCTAAAGTCACCTCAACTATATTCTGGCTAATAGAGGAGGGTGTAAGATGTTTTCTAAAGGATAGCATATCTTTAAAAACATCTTCAAGAAAATTAGTTAGCCCAGTGAAGGAGAGGGGTATATTGGTCATGAGGGCCAGTTGCAAAAAGAAGGGTGCGTGGGGCAAAGGAGACTACAGAGCCAGGGCAAAGAGGCAAGGGTCCAAGTAGCTCTCAAACAGGAACACAGGCTTGGAGACAAGGAGCTCTGGAAGATGAAGAGGTAGGACTCAGGATGAGGCTGCAAAGGCTGGTCAGATGCCCGAAAGACTTGAATGGTGGGTTGAGAACCTTGAACTTTTTTCATATAGGAATGGAGAGCTACTGAAGATCCTATCAAAGGAGGGATAGGATAGTGCCCTGGTGCAAGGATAGAAGGTGGGTGTTCAGGAGGCCCAGTCAAAGGCAGGAAGTGAAGCAGCCATCCAAATAAGGGGTGATCAGAGTGTGACCTCCAGCAATGGCAGTGTGGAGAAGATGGGACAGAATTAAGGTCTGTGTAGTCACCCTAGGGGGCATAGAAGAGGGGGAAGTAAAACAGACTCTCAGACTTCTGGATTAAAGGAGAGGACCACAACTATGGCAGGAGGAAGAGCCATTTGGGATAAGGAGGGAGATGACAGACTCAGTTTCAGACACACTGAGTGAGACATCACCATTTGTGCCAAAGCATGTCATTAACAGCTATCCCCTGTCTAGAGCTTAAATAGGGTATCAGAAACAAGGATGCAGATTCCAGGGAGAGTGGACATTTATGTAGACACCCAGTGTCCACAGACATCAATGGCCCAACATGGGACAGTAAATGCCAGGAGAAAAAAAGAAGGGAAAAGGGAGGTAAAAATCAGTCAAAATCACAGGGATGTGAAATGCTGATGCTTCTCTCCAGGCTCTTCTTAGGGGAAAAAAAAAAAAGCAGAGAAACAAAGGTACACAAGACTTTTTAGGGAGAAATGGTGAACAACAAGGAGCTGAAACTATTACAAAACCTTAAAGCAAAACTTTTGTCCAAAATGACTCTTGCAGCCTCTACGCTAAATTTTATCAGTAATAAAAGCATATCCAAATGAAACAATATATATATTTATATCTCATTTAATTCTAACAATCCTATAAGACAGATACTAAAATTATCCCCACTTTAGGAAAAGACTAATGTTAAGTAACTTAACCCAGGTGACATAGTAAAGGGCAGAGTTCAGTCACAGCCAAAACAGGATATCTGGGCTTAAAATGATAAATACTACCTTCTCTTTTCAAACCAGGGCCTTCTCACATCTTCATATAGACCAGAAAGATTTCAAATATTCAAATGATAGAATTTCAGAAACCTCCCCATGATCTAAAACCCCTATTAGATTTTCAAAAGACCTCTTCTCATTGCTATATTTCCCAGAAGAATCTAAACGCATCACAATATTCTAAAAGGAAAGGGGAGATTTAACAAACTGCTTCCCTGAACTTCTCTCTGCCAGTCTTTTAGTTATTTACATGTTTTTTTTCCTGACTCCTGTCCGTCTTAAGTAACAAATATTTTATGATCAGTCCATAATTATGAGTAGTCATATGGGAGAGACCAGAGAATGTCGCCAGAGAACACTAGAGAGAGGGAAAAGACGTAGCAACCCTTCCAACTCAATTCACAAAAACTCCAAAATAATATAAAACGAAACAAATTCCACGGATGACTTTCTTAGTGCTGAAATGGCACAAGAGCCGTCTCTCGCTGACAGAGGACTGTTGCGGTGCAATCTGGTTTTCAAGAATAAGAAATGTGGGGGACCTGCCTCCCCGCACTCGCTTGCCGGATCCACCGCTGGGTAGGTTTTAAAGAAGGGAATAGAAGTGAGAATTGCCAGTTCAGAGGGGCGAGGATCGCAGAGCTCGAGCTCCTTCAAAGGCTAATAGCAAATGGTTTATAAAGGGGAAAAACGAAATCTAAGAAGTCTGCGCAGCAATCCTTGCCGACTGAGAAGTGGGCGCCCAGCGAGATGGCTGGGTGGACGGTCCCTCGGCAGCTCATCTTCGCTGAAACGTCCGACCAGGGGCCCCGAAATGGGGCTGCGGGCAATTCGAAAGCCGGCAGCGATCGCGGGCGTCACCCGCCACCTCCCGCTCCAAGCGAGGATGCTCCGGGAGCCGAGCAGGACCTGTGCCGCAAGGGACGACCTCGGCCCTCGAGCCCGCCGAGGTGATGCGAGGTCGGAGGAGAGCCCCAGCAAAGTGAGCCCACCTGGCCTCACGCACCGGCCGCTCGCTCCAGGCCGGCCCGGGCGCCACTCCCGCAGCCGGAGCCCCTCTCCCGCAACCTCACCTCTCGTCGCCGCCTCCGCTTCCGTCGCCATCGCAGGAGCCACCCGGCCGGCTCCGGAGCCCCGGGGCCCGCAGCATGGAGAGCCCCGGGCCAGCGCTGAGCCAGCCCAGGCAGAAGCCCCGGGGCGGGGCGCAGGCACCCGCGGGGCCCTGCCCGGTGCAGCGGTGGCCCCACTGCAGCTCTGGGTTCAGGAGCTTGCGGCCGGGGGCTCGCCTGCCCGGGGGTCTAGTCGCCGCTGGGCCGGGGGCGGGAGAAAGGGACCGCGCGGGGCGGAGTCACGGCAGCCCCGCCCGCCGACCCCGGCGGAGGGAGGCGAAGTGCGAGGAGGCCAGCAGAGCAGCGCCTGAAGCCCCGCTGGAAACGTGCCTGTCTAAAGCAGGTTTACCCCATCTCTTCCAGATTCGTTGTCCGGTGTTCTGCAGTGTGGAGTTGTTCCCTTTGTGTGTGTGTCGGGGGTGGGGGGGTGGAGGGGGCGGGGGCGGTGGGGGGGTGGAGGGGGCGGGGGCGGTGGGGGGAGATTGTTGTTCAGTCTCTAACTCATGTCCGACCCTTTGCAACCCATGGACTGCACCACGCCAGCCTTCCCTGTCCGTCACCAACTCCCGGAGCTTGCTCAAACTCATGTCCATTGAGTCGGTGATGCCATCCAACCATCTCATCCTCTGTCGTCCCCTTCTCCTGCCCTCAGTCTTTCCCAGCATCAGGGTCTTTTCCAATGAGTTCACTCTTCGCATCAAGTAGCCAAAGTATTGGAGCTCGATCATCAGTCCTTCCAATGAATATTGAGGGTTGATTTCCTTTAGGATTGGCTAGTTTGATCTCCTTGAAGTCCCAGGGACTCTCAAGTCTTCTCCAGCACCACAGTTTCAAAGCATCAGTTCTTCAGCGCTCAGCCTTCTTTATGGTCCAACTTTCACATCGCCAAAGAAGCTGTTTGGGGTCCTGAGACGGTTGGGTAAATCCAGAAGCAAGATTCTTTGGGGACCACTTGTCAGCCCCTCATCATACGCAGAGTACGCTGGTTCACTCCCCGCCCATAGGACCCTAGGGTTCCTTGGTCACAGTTTGTCTTGTAGTGGAGGGAAGGAACAGCGGAGAAAACACCAAAGCTCTGCATCAACCAGCCTAAAACTAATACTTTTCCTTCGGGACTCTCCATTACAGCGTCGTGACTAGCTGCTTTGTGTGTCCTGAGAGCTACTTAGGAAGAGGGAGTTGGACGCGTGTTCCCAACGGAAGTAGGCAGACGCAGAGAAACTGATGTAGCCTTAAGTGGGTCCCGGATTTTATCCTGCTGGAGGTGGCAAGAGATGCTGCCCTGGATAACACACAAGGAGACACATCCCTAATCAAAAACCGTTGTTGAGACATCCCAGTCCTGACTTTGACTTGGAACTCCACCCGAAGTCCACCGACACCAAAGTCCACCGACAGCAACGTGTGCTGTCGGCTCAGAAAGAAAAATTCCGCAGAGAGCCTGACAGACACTCTTAAGATCTGGCCTAGGTTTCCCTGAACATGCTCAAACCCTGGCTTTCCAGACAAGTGTACTCTGTTTTGAGGTGGTTTACCAAGACTTGAGGGCAGGGGGAGTACTCTTAGATTGCACATGTGTTCAATGCCACTTTGATGGTGAAGTGGAATTTCTAGGATCCTGGGCAAAAAGTACAGGGGCTTCCCTGGCGGCTCAGTGGTAAAGAATCTGCTTGCAATTCGGGAGACACAGATTGGATCCCCGGATTTGGAAGATCCCTTGGAGAAGGAAATGGCAACCCATTCCAGTACTCTAGCCTGGGAAATCCCATGGACAGAGGAGTGCACAGGCTTCAGTCCATGGTGTCGCAAAGAATTGGACACAGCTTAGCGACTGAGCTGGGACGGACAAGCTACAAACATGCTGTCTTGCTTACAAAGTGTTTTTCCCTTTATCATCTCAGGTGAGCCTTATAACAACCTTTGTGAGGTGGTTGAACACCTATAATTCTTGTCTTCTCAGTAGGCAAGCAGAGGTTCAGAGATGAGTGTTTTGGCCAGAATCATTCAATATACAGTAGAAGCCAGATGGTGAAAGTCAGATCTCCTCAGGAGTTAATACGTGGTATGATAAGCTTGCTGGTGAATCATCACAGTCCTCATGTCTTAGAAATGATGATTCACTTCCACCAAAAGCCTGAGAGCAAGAGCCAGCAATCTGGTACCTAAATGTGATGTGTAACACACAAGGAGAGCAGACACACAGGACTCCTTGGGGCAAATCATTCTCATAGTTTAATGTGTGTTTCCCCAGTCGTTCAAATTTAAATTCTGCTTTCAACTTTTTCTTTAAACTCTGGAGCTTTACTTCCTAAGATTTTTTTTTTTTTTTTTAGAGTGGTTATACTATACCTCCTAGGATAAGGCAGAGATAGTCACACAATATCTTGACAGATGGATAGGAAATTCATCTCTCCTTTCTTACTAGTGATCTTTTCATATTTTCTCCTTGAGCAAAATGTAAGAAGGTGATTTGAAACAGAACTTGCAGAGTGGATGGTATAGTTCCTTCCGGCCAACGTGGTTTCCTTCCCAAAAGCCCAGGAACAACTTTGCTTTCAGGAACCATTGCTAATCTTAGGGGGAATTTAGTTTGTTCATTAATTTCCTTCACTGCCAAATACTCAAGCAAGAACAAGACTGACATAGGAACCGCTGCCTAGCACACTATAAATTCCTATTCTTGTCAACCTCCTGCTGGGGTTGTAACAATGCAATTTTGTTTGGAGGGCCCTTTAAGTTCACATATATATTTCAGTTGGTCCAGAACAACAACAACAAAAATCACCTGTTTCAGAGTATAGTTAAATTGAAGACCCCCATCTCCAGTGATGTTTAAAAATAAATAACTACCCATTAATGAGCTCCTAAGTGACTGAGGAAATAATTATTAATATTTAAAACTACTCTTTCTTCCCCATCACTCCGCCACCCTTGACGTTCCATGGAGGGTGAATTCTGGGGAAGGTTCCTGGATTTTCTGAGCAGGTTGATGAGTGGGAATGCAGTTAGGAGAAACAGGGGGGCACAAACGTGTTTTGAGAGATAGGTGTCTCATGGGCTTCTGGAATGGGAGAAAGCAGCTTGAGCTTGGTCCATGGAAGTGAGACGCAGAGAAGATAATTGCAGGAGGGTATACTCATGAGAAAGAGCAGAAGTGGTGGTGGTAGCTGCCACTGGGAGTGGAAATTTGAGAGTATTTTTAAAGGGTATTTAGGAAGCTTCCTTGTGTAATGCAAACCCTCTTACATTATTTCCCTGGAAAATAACAACTTTAGCAAAGGCTATAGTTCATTTCATTGCTTTTGGAGTTGATTTATGTATTTATTAAACATGAAAACATTTTGAGATTGGCCTTAGAGGGGGAGTAGGGCTGCTCACAAAATGCAGTTATTCATTTGTTTACAAATGCTTGTAGAGTGTCTACACTGTGCCAGGCATGGCTATTAAGCACTGATTGCCATACATCGCCAACTGGACATCCATTACTTCATATAGATGTTTTCATAACAGTCAGTGAGGTAGGTATTATTTCATTTTAGAAAAGTCCAACCAGTGTCCTTTTTCCTTTAGCTCAGTAGTTTCTGAGCTCAGTAGCTCAGAATTGAGACTGTGCAGAAGTTTAGGCCCACCCCAGAAACTCTGACTTAGTAAGTCTGGGGTGAGACACACTAAATCTTTATTCAAACAAGTATCCTAGTTGAGTCTGAAATAGTTGCACCAAGTACTCTATTTCAGGAAATATTGCTTCAACTAGCCAAAAATGAATTTTATTAAGCCTAGGTTGTTGCAAAGGAGAAGTTGTGTGTGTGTATGTGTGTGTCTGTATTTCTATAAGCCAGAGGACAGAAGTAGCAATAAACTAAAATTCCAAGAAAAATACAGGGAGAACAAAACTTAGAACAAGAGGCAATAGTTTACAGACATCTCTTTATATATGGAGCTACTGCCTCTTTTTTCCTTAGAGATTATGTATTTGTATATGTTAAGTGTCAAAAGCTGAAGTAATTTTTACTTTTGGAGATTGTGGACAGTCTTACAACATGTATGGTACCCTAGACCCTCCTCAGTCCTTTACTATATAGACCCATACTGGAGGATTTTTCAAGTTTTGTCCATGATTAACTTACCTAAGAGGACAGGAAAGGCAAAGGACAATCTCCCTTTCCTGTTATGTATTTCTCCCTTTGGCAGAGACTTATAAGTCATCTCAACATTTAAGGATTTGCTAAGGAATGCTTTAGAATGAACAGTAATAAACTTTGTAATGGTTTTTAGCACAACCTCCCGAGAAATGTTTTGATTTCTACTCATCACAGCCTATCTTCTCAAGTTAGACAAAGCAGTTGAGCCACTAGTGATGAGGCCAGTCATTAGGCCCACCCTTGCCTGGATCTTGAGAGGAAGTACGTAGATGAGGATCCCTGTTACTGGTATAACAGCTTTGTGGGAGATGGACCCGTGAGACGAATGGCAGCTGGAAGCCTTGGCAGTAGCACTAAAAAGACCAAACCCTGGTCACTGGGCCAAACATCCATTGTTTGTATGATGTCCAGAGACCCACCCCTACTCCTGCTTCTCTGGACAAGCAACCTAGGCTCCCAGTAGCTGAGCTATGGTCTAGCACGGTGGTCCTCAGTACTCCTATTTCACATGCGTCAGAAAAGGTGTTAATGGATCAGCCCTTCAGTTCATATGTAGGCAATGGCAGAATAAGTAACAAAACCCAAGTGCAGTGGCTTCAGTAAGAACCATTGGTATAAACCAGTGTGGCACCCTTTTAATTATCTTGGGGGTTAACTCCAATTTGGTTCTGGTGTCAGGTGGCCATGTGCTTTAGGGGAGCCTCAATGGCAACCCACTCCAGTACTCTTGCCGGGAAAATCCCATGGACGGAGGAGCCTGATGGGCTGCAGTCCATGGGGTCGCGAAGAGTCGGACACGACTGAGCAACTTCACTTTCACTTTTCAGTTTCATGCATTGGAGAAGGAAATGGCAACCCACTCCAGTGTTTTTGCCTAGAGAATCCCAGGGCTGGGGAAGCCTGGTGGGCTGCCGTCTATGGGGTCGCACAGAGTTGGACACGACTGAAGCGACTTAGCAGCAGCACTCTGTACCAAGGATGTGAAGCCTGCTTAGTTTAAATCAATCAACAGACCAGGTACTATTGTAGGAATGGATGGATGGCATAATCAAGGCCAACAAAGTAGGGTGGGGGGGCAGGATTCTTTGCTTAGAATGCTTCTGGAAAAGATTTTCCTTACTCTTAAAAAGAGGATGAACAATCTTCTTTTTAAAGACTTGTATGACAATTTGATGCTTAGAGTCCCTGTAGCCATCCAGCCCTCTGAGAAAACAAGCCCAAGGACATCCAACACTCTGCTGATGACAATGTAGAAAACTAGACAGAATCTCTGTTCTTGAAGGTTTTTTTTTTTTTTTTGAGATGCTAAATTTACTCTGGAAGGTCCCTATCTTGTGTCTTAGTTTTACACAAGATACTCATTTTCCTTATTTTTGCATTTTTACTTGCATCTTATACTTGCAGTCAAAAGCACCCAAAATACCAACTTGGGTCACTGGCTTCCCATGTGTTTTTCTGAGGTCTAGAAGCATATCAGGTAATTTGTTAAGGAAGTGTGCTCTGTTATCTGGAAGCCCCAGACTTGGTTCAAGAGCAATCTATTACCTGAGTTTGGGTAATTCACACTCAGTTTCATGTTTATCATCTGTAAAATATTATGTTTATTTCACAGAGTAGTAGAAAAAACCAAAATGAGTAAGCTAAGTGAAAGCATTTTATAAAGCAAAATGTAAGTTCTTTTAACAAGATGCTTTTGAAAGATAAATGTAGAATATCAAAGTTTGCTCTGAATTCCAAATTTTAATATTCAGTATTTTTACCATTTTAACAATAGCATTACTAAAATGATGTCAGTCAGGGCACAGCTGGATGAACAGGATTCTGACTGCTCTCTCTGAGACTGGCAGAAACAGTGTCATGATCACTGATCGGTGTCTCCAGTGGGATAGATGAAGTAGTACCTGGGTCCCCTGGGCACTTATATCCCTAGTTTCCATTGCTATTTTGAGGCATATTTTCATTTCTACCTGCTAATTGATTTTGGCCTAGTGGAGTAGCTGCATATAAACCTGTACAACTATCTTGAGTGTTTAAACATAAGAAAATTGAAACTTAAAATATTTATCCAATATGTTGTTCTTGATGTGATCTTTAAGGGGAAAAGTTGGATCCCTTTACAAAGCAGGCTTTCTTGAGGTTTGGTAACATCTATGTTAAAATTCAAAAATATAACCAAAAAACCTCACCAACAAAAATATTGTAAACATACTTTTTATTCTTTTCTTACCTTCAATGAAAAGTGCATGATGCCACCAAAACATTTTTTTGAAACTCAGTAACTGAACACAGAACTCAATAGCCTGGTGATTATTTTTCAGACAACTGCTGAATAATTTATATTGCTTTAAAAATAACTAACATCTATCTTTATTACTTCAGTCCTTTTAAAAGTAGCAATATTACTCTCATTTTTTCATAAAAATCTAAAATATCTCTAATAGTCCTAAGTGTATTGTATTTATATTTGTTCCAAGTGTTTGTTTCATTAAAATGTTCCAGAGATAAGTGCACTTCTACAGAGAAAACAAAATTTAAATAAAGACAAGGGGAAATATTCATGGTTGTAGCAAAATAGTTATTTTGAATGTTCTGACTCTTAGCAATTCAGAGAGAAAATAGAACGTGTTTTTAGGCAGGGACCTCTCTATTGATTAAAATTTCAATCCATTTCTTTGTAGATCATTGATAGATGGATAGCTGTTTCTCCTACCAGTAGATACTGCTGGGTTGATTGTCTAAAGGTTTTCTACAATAAAACACCAAAAATAAATGTACTTAAAAATATTGTAAGATTTACAGATCTACACAAAGATAACAGGTGTTTAAAAAAACAGAAAGAGTATATTATTACAGAAATAAATGAAACCCTATCTTAACCCTAAGCAACCAGTTTTGAATATTCCATACTTGTTATTTTCCATTCAACTAATAGCTTATTAAATCAGATATATATTCCATTCAGAAAAGGTTGATAAGAAATTTCCTATTCTCAGATAGCACTATGCTTCAATAAATTTAAACATTTAAAGCCATGTTAATAAGAAAAGCATAAAAGAAAAAAAAACATAACTTGCTTTAATACAAAGGTTTTTTAATAAAAAAAGTCAAAGTCTACATTAAATCAGGAAATCAACAAATCTGAATTATACAAGCTTTCTATATACTTAGAAAAACCAAAAACACACAGTTTATAACAAAACTCTTTAATTCAAAATAGAGTCTAATTTAAAGAAAATGTCATTATGCTCTGTTGATTAGATAGGGTTTTGTCATTTAAATTAAATGGTTCACCTGAAATATGGGAAGTATATAATAAGAGAAAATTCAAGCTCAAGGGTACTTTGCAAATTATCTAATTTGCTTTATGAATCAAATTCTTAGCTTCCAAAGGGCAGACACAGTCTTTAATTGCTTTTAGATAGGCACTTAAGAAATGCTTTTGATAGGAGGAAACCCCAAAGATTATGAATCACTCAACTCCAGGGAAAAATGAGTATCTTAACAAGGTAAACTTTTCATAACTGCCCTTCTGCTGCCAAGAAACCATAACTATCCCCAAGTTCTTCCTATTAATAAGAATGAAGGAAATGGAAACTAAAATGCTCTATTCTTATTCAGTTAAAAGGTAAACTTAGGTAATTCAGCTCCTTTATATCAATCTCTCTCTCTCACTTGAATTAATGAAATTTTTTAATACTAGAATAGTTACCATAGTAGAACCAGAGTATGCTGCAATTTCCTTGTATCTTACCCATTCACACTAGCAAAACATCCTTTTTAAAAAAAAACAGTGGGGAATGGGGGGAATGAGAAAAATCTCATAAAACTAAATGTAAGTTAGAGAGTTTTTAAAATTAGAGGCAGTTGTAATTAGAAAAACCAGAGCTAGGCAAAAGGAGATAACCCCAAAATTTTAATAGTTCTCTCTCCTAAATACTTGGTCACATGTTCCAGATAAGAAAAATGGAGATGAACTATTAGGTGAACACATAAGTATCAAACAAATACTAGGAGGGAAAGGGGAGGAAGGAAGGAAGAAAGGTAGGGGGAGGGAAAGGAAGGAAAGGGGAGGGAAAGGAAGGAAAGGGAAGGGGAGAACAGGGCAGGAAGGAAAAAGAACAGAATGGCCTTATTGAAACACCATGGAGCTCCCTAGAAAGCAGGAACATTTATAAAAGCTTTTGTAGATCTGCATAATGGTCCTATGCAATTCTTCCCCACTAGAAGAACATCTATACAAATAAATTATCATTTTAGATTCTGATCACAGATCATTTGTAACAGTAATCACTGTTGTATCTAAAAAAGAAATTCTACTAGTTAACAGTTAAGACAAACATTAGGCCATTCTTTGATAAATTAATACTCCTCCACTATTACTGATGAAGCCAAAACCTCAGAGAGTCATTTTTAAATGAAAATGTTGAGCTGGAAAAGACTATCGCATTCTTGGGGGAATACCCAAAGAATTTGCTGCTGACATCACCTCCCCCATCCTCGAATCACAAGCCCCCTGGCCTGCATTTATTTCCTTAATTCCGTTTACAGTAACCACAGTGATGGAGCTAAACATGAACAGTAGTGCCCTTGAATGAGCTAGCCTCCATCAAAGATCTGAAGACAGCATTCCCGCAGGACAGTAAAATCCCCCACAGTTGTGAACATCCACTCTGTTCAGGATCTTTGGTACATCTGGAGTATAAGAAAATAATGGCACAATAATACAAGTACTATCAAAGGAAAATTTTTCATCAAAACAAATAAAAGTTAACCAGCCATGATATGTAACAACTTTCTAGAAAACCAAAGTAAATAGCTCTTTGTTCTCTACAAGTTCATTTACATGATCAGAAGTTTGACGTTTAAAAAAATAGTTTAATAAAAATACACTAGTAGTTCTACAAGCAGCCTTCATGGTCATTTCTTCAAATTCAACTCACCATAATCAAATTAAAATAATGCCATGTCCTCTTATTAAAAAAGAAGTCCTCCTGTCACAAGAAAAGCAACTTTACATTTTATATGATACAGTACATCTCCCTATGAGTATACAGAATACATGTATAAAGGTCATCAGTATTTCTGAATGCAAAGTAAATATATTAGTGGAGTGCTTGAGTGAAGCTGTTTAACTTCCTCCTTATTCAAAACTCGTTACTCCCTACTGTGGAGTTTGTGTAATAACATGATGATAAACTTTATTTTTTAAATAACCCAGTGTATTTCCTTTTTAAAATGCCTTAAAACCATTACAGAAATTGTCTTCATATATATTCTACAGATGTCCAAACCAATAGGGCAAGTGTTCTAATACCAGCTATGGAAGATGGCTTTTATTGATTATCTAGACCCATAAGGTGTGCAGTAAAACAGCCAATACTGCAGTGTTACCTACAGGTTAGCCTATGTTGCTTTAAATGATATGTGTTTCTCCTGAATTGATTAGAGGTGTTACAGTACAAAGCCACGGCACACACAGGCGGAATGGACCTTAATACGCGTGTAGGCAGTGCAGTTAGAAAGGGATGTACATTTCTTTTATTCCAGTACCTTCATATAATAAAGTTAAAAAAAATAATATTAAAAAAAGAAAAAAGCCAGCTGGCACTGCCAACCAATTCCTGTAGTAGTCTTCGAAATCCTAATCCTGTAGAATTTCCTCTTGTAGTCAGAAGCACCACCGTCATCAGGAGTATTTCAGTGAACTGTTACCTACGCCAAGCAAGCCTGGTGATGCGGCTACCTGAGTTCTCTTGGTTGTGAGCCAACGTGGTCTTCGCTCATAATTTCCCAGCCTTCATGTAGGTGGGGATAGAGCCACGCTGAGTCAACCCTTCGAACCTCTTATAGGTATAATTGAGGAAAACCCAGTCTTTGGATTTGTAGTCCGGTTCCGTGGTGTTTGGCACTGGAAAGATAGAAAAATTAACCAAGACCAAAGGAATTTCATTAATGAAATATGTTATCACTTTCATAGTCTTTTAAATGTGGTTAACTGTGAGACTGTCTTACCTGGTTGTAAAATATCAGATTCAGGAAAGTCATCAAAATTTGATGTATCATCAATGCTTTTGATTTCTATAGGGATCGCTGCTGGCCTTTCCCTGTAAAATAGTATTGAGTAATCATAGTTAAGTTTTCTTGAATTCAGTTTTCCAAAGCTTAATTCTACTTGCAAATTCTCCATGCTGTTCTATAGATATTAGAAGAGCCAAGGAAATTTATTATGGATCTGAAATTTCTGAAGTTAAGTGGATTTTATAGCAGAGTAGAATTTTCTTATTAAAATATTATCATTTACTTGGAATTTTTATTTCTTTATACCAAGACTTTCTCATTTCTTTTTTTAAAGAGGAAAAACAATAGTTAATGAAAGGGAAAGAAGAACAGAGAATTTTATTTAAAAAATTTTATCATTCTATAAAGTACCCTAAACATGGTGGGGACCAGAATCCAACCTAATTAATATAGGAATAGAATTCTTCTAGTAGAGGATCCACCACTTCATAAGTCAAGTCATTTGGGAAAATAAGGGACTCAAACGGTGAAGGGACTACATGTTTGTGATGAAATCTGAACCCAAAAACTTCTCAGTCATATAAATTTTAAGGGAACTGGGGGCATTAGGTTAAAAAAAATAATAAGTCATGAAATTTTTTTTTATCATGCTAAAAATAGTTTAGGAAATTAATCAATTTTTATTGCTTCTATTTTTTCAGCAAGTACTTATTGATCTATTAGGTGATAAGTGTACAAAATTGTGTAAAAACACATTTATATTTTCCCCAGAATTATTCTAACCTATTTACACTTAATGTACCAACTTAACAAATTTATATTAGTTTAGTGTAAAAAAAATATAAACTCTGGTGCCCTGAGATTTAATCTCTAGTAATTATCGAATGACCTTAGACATTGTGACTCTTCCCTCATATAAAACCAGGAGACTGGACTGGTGGTCTATAAGCATTCTTTCAACCGTAACAAGGGGGATCGTGTAATAGTTCTGCTCAATGAGATGACACACGGAGAGTAAAATGCAGTGTAGCAGTTTAGAGTCAGGACTCCGGAATCACACTGCCTGGACTCAGTTCTAGCCAGATCACTTACTAGCTGAGGCACTAGTAAGGCAAAGTACTTCTCTGTGACTTAGTTTTCTCATTTGTAAAATGGGGAAAATAATAATACCTATTGTATAAGGCTTATTATGAAGATAAGATGAGAAATGTACATAAAGTACTTAAAACAGTGCTGGACATACAGTTAACAGTCCCCCCAAATATACCTACTCCAGAATCAGGTACAGTGTCTAGCACATTGTAGGGGCTCCCGTGAGGGGACACTTAGCTGTCTTGAAAGTGGAAACGGGGGCTGGTGAGCCTAGGCGAGGCAGGACTGAGGGCAGGGAGGCCAGAGAGGTGAAGAGCATTTTCGTCAGAATGAAGAGCAAACGACAATGCCCTAGGGTGGGAGGGATGGGGCAGGAACCACACAAGATGCGGCTTCTACAGGTGAGGCAAGAATCATATCCCAAGATCCTGAAAAGCAGGGAAGGACCCTTAGTATCTCTCTCTGAATACAAAGAGAAGGAAGGAAATGGCACAATCAGATTTGTTTCTGAACTGTTGCTGTGTGGGGGAGAGACCAGAACTGCTGAAGACAGTTTGGCCACAAAATGAATAAAGGCCAATGCTCACAACAAACTCCTCTAAGCCAGTTCTTAAAAGTTACCTGCATTATTTAACTTCGCTCACAATGTGGGAGACCTGGGTTCAATCCCTGAGTTGGGAAGATATCCTGGAGAAGGGAAAGGTTACCCACTCCAGTATTCTGGCCTGGAGAATTCCATGGACTGTATAGTGCATGGGTTTGCAAAGAGTTGGACACGACTGAGTGACTTTCACTTTCACAGTGTTTATAAGAGGGACTGTATATTCTTCAAAATTAATAAAGGAAACACAGTATAGAATATGAGAGGACAAAAATAGTTATACAGTGTTAAATGTAATTACATCTTTGTTGTGCTAACAGCCTTCATCATGTAACTTTGCATATCAAAATCTAAACGGGCACAGTATGTGCTTGTTTCTTAAAGTGGATGTTACATAAAATGAGTCATTTAGCTACGGCCACTACAGTCTCACTCATTTATTTAATCCAGAAAACACTAACTTATCACATGACCACAATTCTTGTATTTAATCAATCAGAATCAGAGATAAATTAATCACCAAATCTAGTAGAAAGTTTTCACTTGCACGGCCTTATCCCACTCAAAGCCTGTAAATATACCTGATGTGCCCCCAGTCGACACCTTCAAAAAAAGGATGACTTTTTATTTCTTCTACTCCACTATTCCCAATTCTATTTTCAGAATCAATACAAAACCTAGAAAATGGGAACAGAGAAATTATAATATGCAGACTACATCTCAAGTACTCTGCATTATTTCAAACATTTCATCTTTTTTTCTGTTTACTGAAGTTAACTCTATTGTGAGAAATGTGAGGAAAAATAGAAATCATCTATAACTGCACTATTCAGATATAACTATTGCAAACAGTTTGAGGCTACTTCCTTCCAGTTTTTTACTATAATTTCAAAAATATGGTGTTGATAAGGAGTTTCCATTATTTTTTTTTTCACTTAATATACTGAGAACATTTCCCAAAGTCATTTAACTATTTTTCTATACATTTGTTTTCTAAAGTTTACACATGGAAACACTACAATTTTCTTAGCTAGTCCACCATTGCCAGACAGTTAGATGATTTTCAATCTTTCATAACTAAAAACAGTATCAAGATAACATAATATATCCTAAATCTTTACACACATCTAATTATCTGCATATGCAAAACTCCTCGAAGTAGAATTGCTGGGTCAAAGGTCAAATACAGTTTGAAGATTTTTTTTTTATAAGATTGTCCCAATTCATATTCCTTCTAGGAATCCACAATAGAACCTAAACACTTCATCTTAGTTGAGAAAAAGAATGGAATCTTTTGCTTAGAAAAGGTTTCATACATAGACTTTTTTTTTAATTGGGGGCTAATTACATTACTTTACAATATTGTGGTGGCTTTTGCCATACATTCACATGAATCAGCCATGGGTATACATGTGTCCCCATCCTGAAGCCCCCTCCCACCTCCCTCCCCATCCCATCCCTCAGGGTCATCCCAGTGCACCAGCCCTGAGCACCCTGTCTCATTCATCGAACCTGGACTGGCGATCTGTTTCACATATGATAATATACATGTTTCAATGCTATTTTCTCAAATCATCCCACCCTCACCTTCTCCCACTGAGTCCAAAAGTCTGTTCTTTACATCTGTGTCTCTTTTGCTGTCTCGCATATAGGGTCATCGTTACCATCTTTCTAAATTCCATATATAGGCATTAATATACTGTATTGGTGTTTTTCTTACATAGACTTTTGTGATATGAACTGCTACTAAGAATTTATTTTCCCTTTCTCTTTAGGGGATAAAGTCATTGTAATCTAACAGGAGTGACCTCTGAAATAATATAAGACTTCTTGCCTCTTCTTAACTCTTTTTTTTTTTTCCCCTGAATATTACCTTTTAAGAATCTGCATTAGAAAAAACAAAATGCCTTTTCTTTACTGAGTCCTTAAACTGTATAGATCAGTGATAGTCTTTTTCTTCCCACAAAACTGAAATAGGCAATTTAATCTTTTAGGTCCCTGTGAGGCCTTAAGATACCATAACCTCTTTAAGAGATTTAACTACTAACCTAAGAATTAAGTCCTTGGCTTTCTCAGATATAGGCACCTCTGGAGGAAATACCAGAGTTTCTTTCCAGTTCATCACTTTCCTGTATGTTTCTTGAGGTGTTTCAGAGCAGAAAGGTGGATATCCTAAGTATTACAGGAAATAAGGTTTCATTAGCCTTTATGATCAAATTTGCTGCACCTACTATTTACATATCACACACAAAAAAAACAGCCCTGAGTGCTCTACTTAACAATAAAAAAATACCACCATTCATCCATTTATAATAAAATGGCTTATAAAGTCAACAAAATAAAGGATTTAAAGCATTGCCCCTCTTTCACCTAAAAGGTCACGCAGATACAATGTAGATACCTAGGAATTCTGGTTAAATGCCTCCTTCCTGACACAGGATCCCTAGAGAGCTCACTGATATTTATCATTGTGTATTTAACATTGGGGGATGCCAGAAATCAGCTTAAAGAGTTCAGATATTTTAGCCCATAATACCTACAGTATGTTCAATCAGTGGTGCTCTGATTTACATGGTATGTACATAAATGAATAATAAAACATACCTATTAGCATTTCATACATAATTACTCCCAAAGACCACCAGTCACACAATTTGTTGTAGCCAGTCTGCATGAATACTTCTGGAGCAATGTAATCTGGTGTCCCAACTGTTGAATATGCCTGCAAAGGAACAGCTTGTCAAACCAGTGTCCTCAATATATATATATACTATATATATAGTGTATATATATATACTATATATATATATATTTTTTGAAAGATCTGAGTATGGCTCACTACTGGAAAAACTAAAATATACAGAAGCTAATTTTGAATCGAATATGTGTTTTGCATGTTTATCATGTATAAGGCTTAGTGAAAGGCATGGAGTCAGATAATATGTTAAGACATGATTTCTGTCCCTAAAGAGCTCAACTAAGTTATTTATGTATTCAGTCCTAAATCCATTCCAAAAAAGAATAAAAAGGTTGTGTTCAGTCGGCCTGGCTTCTGCACTCGATACTTGCTCTCAGGCAAGTTATTCAGCTTTTTTGAGCCTCAACTTCTGCTTACATAAAACTGGACTAATAATTCCTGCCCTAACAGAGTAGGTACGAGGATGAAACAAGCAAAGGAACGTGTCTGTAAACCACAGCCTCCCATATAAAGATCAGGTATTTTCATTATAAACTCATTTCCAGGGCACTGCTTATCTATTAGAAAGCAATGCAGTTTTTCATTCTTAATTCATATAAAATCTTACAAAAACTTTCCTTAAGGCAACAATTTTCTATTACAGGTAGTACTCTAGGGGCCATCTGAAAATGTGTAACAGCAGATTTTGACATTTCTATGATCTGGGGAAGGACATGATTGGCATTTAGTGGTGGGGGATATAGGCTCTAAAGGAATTTCCTGCCCCAAACACCAAGAGTCCGCTCCATTTCTTCACTAGAAAACACTGATGTAAGTCATGATGATGGTCACAAGAATAGTAAAACCTGCACATGAGTAATGATTGTGAATACTCTGTAATTAGGGGGTACAGAATTTCCACCACAGTTTTAGGCAGTATTCATATTTCCCTTTAAAAGTAGGAAATACTGCAATTCTTTTCTCAATCGTAAAATCTGATCTAAAAGTGACACATTTAAAAGTAGTAATAATATTCTGTCATTAATGCAAAGCTCAAAACATTTAAAAAATATTTTTGAAAACTTTAAAACACCAAAATGTTTTACAAGCACAAAAAGTTTACTTGGGCTACTGAGAGAATGAGCTCAATAATGCAAAGGTCATTTTATTTGCTTTGAGAGGGTACCAGACTCTTGCCCTTCAGTCTGTTTACCTTCCTGAGGGACTGCTGAGTAAGTTTCTCTTCATCATTTGGCAGAATTTAACAAATATTTATAGATATCTGTCGATATGTACCAGGCATTGTATAAGAAGTTAGGAAATTAAAGTCAAAAGGCACATTTGTAACCTTGACAAATGTTCACAGGATAAAAGGAAAGAGGAAAAGGGACAAATGATTCTAATATTTGCTAAGTAATGGAGGAGAAAGCTTGTAGGGTTAATAACAGTGCTGTTGGGCATTAAAGGAGTCATTACGTTTATTTGCAATAAAGTTTGCTTTTCAATTCTATTTTATTGTTAACACTGTTAACATGACAACAAACTTTGTTTACTTTGTCTATAAAGTTCTTAGAAACACACAATAACCTTACTTATGCTGACTGATATTTGTTGTATCAGGACAGGTAGGGAAAATGGAAACATGAATATCACTCAGCATTTACCTCAATTTACACTCATCTCCCAGGTGGTGCTAGCAGTAAAGAAACCCGCCTGCCAATGCAAGTAGACATGAAAGACACAGGTTCGATCCCTGGGTTGGGAAGATCCCCTGGAGGAGGGTATGGCAACCCACTCCAGTACTGGAGAATCCCATGGACAGAGGAGCCTGGCAGGCTACAGTCTATATGGTCGCACAGAGCCAGACAAGACTGAAGTGACTTAGCACACACACACTCATCTCGGTGAGTTTTATAGAAAGTGCTAGTACTGGTAAACAGACAAACACAGAACTATAGATATGCTTGACAGAATACTCTGAAGTGAAATCATAAAATATAAAAGCAGCAGTTTCCTTCATAGGCATGGAAATGTTACAAAAAAATTAAGAAAACTATACGATCTCAGAACAAGCTCTATCACTGCTAGGAAGTAAGAACTAATTATTGTGAAGCTCTAAATTATAAAACAAATACCAAATAAGTTTTAGGACCAGGGCCCAAAATTCTTTCTTCCAAATGTGGCTACTTACCAGTTGTCTCCTATTCTTCTTCCATGTTTCTGCTTTCCTCTTTGAGTTCATGTTCTGGAATGCTAATTTCAAGGAGACAGAATTCTAATTATGAGGGAAAAACTCTTACCAAAAAAACAAATTCACATACATGCATTGAAAACACACCAGTTTAAGGGTTGAGGAGAAGGAGAGAAGCTTCAGTTCTCAACAGTCCTGGATTAAACCAGCTGGGCTACTTTAACTCGAAAAAAAATCCAACTTACAGAAGTCACTTGGTGGGTTGTGGGTAAGATTTCTGTAGAATTCAGTCCTATGAGCCTTCTTTAATCCCGTGCACAAACCAAAATCAGATAATTTTACATGACCCTAAGGAAAAAAAAGGAAAAACCTCATAAAATCATTAGAGACAAAAGGCTTATTTAAAACTCTTCTTCTAAATGCAATCATAAAAATTCTTAGCTTAGAACTCCTACAGGTGAAATGCAAAATTATCAATATTTGATGTTGATTATTTTAAGAAGGAGAAAATGGAAGATGATAAAAAGACATCCAATTTTCCCTTGATGTCATTTCACTTCAAGGGCTCTCTCCTACTGTACCAGTTTATGAAATAATGTAGGTTAGCAGTCATATAAATTGCAGTTGCCCATTTCCAATCACAAAATCACCTCTATTACAGCATAAAACAGTCAGTGACCTAGTAATTCACCAGTTTATTCACATGCCTTGGCATCTAACAAAAGGTTGTCTGGTTTAATATCCCGATGGATGAAACCCAACTGGTGGATTGCATCTATTGCCAGAACAGTCTCTGAAATGTAGAACTGTGTTTCCTCTTCTGTCAAAGTATCCTTCTTCATTAGCAATGTCATCATGTCACCTAAGTAAATGAGAGTAAGTACCCTGTATTAGTAATGCCTCAAAAGGGGGAATGTTTTGTAAAAGATGTCTTTGTAATATACAACATAAGCCTCATTTCTGCATTTTATGATCCACCCAGAGTACTTCCAACCATCTCTAGGGCCAAATAAAAAAAAGTCTCATTAAGGAGAAGTTTCATGACATGTAATGGTTTTAAGGTAGAAAATATGTGAAATCAAATCACAGCAGAACTGATAATGATATAGTATCTACCATTCAACATCCAGAAATAAGTTGCTGAGGAAAATATATCAAACCGGGAAAATGAATGTGTGTAAGCACATCTGGAAATGGGATATATTCTTTCAAATTCAAGTTTCAAAAGCACTCAGCACTCTTTGGGCCAACAAAGATAGGTCATTATTCCACCAAAAGGGTCACTTCTAAACATTCTTATTCCCAAGAAATTTTCCTCTTTTACAAGGGACAAAGAAGAAACACTGTGGTAAATTTACAACTCAAAATTGACAACTGTTAATATTTTTTCATGATGCTTCAAGTCTTTAAAAAAAATAAATACCACGCAAATTCTTTATCCTCTGTTTCCATTCTATTCCTTCCCCTTTTTGTTGAGTTGCCATTATCATGGATTTGCTTTGGTGTGTATTCTTCTAGCTTATTTTTGAAATGTTTTCAGATGCATATATATTAATTTATGAATTTAGAGTCTTTTTTATGGTTTTTAAAATTACATAAGTGATATCAACTATACATGTAATTCCACAGCTTGGTTTATCTCTCTTGATTTCTGAGATCTTACTGTTGAAACAAATACAGCTCCAGACTTTTAACTACTAAAATATTTAATGACACAATTATGCCATGTTTTACTCATCCATTCTGCTACTGATGGACAGTCATCTTGCATCTGGGGTTTCACTCTTACGACAGTGCTGCCATGAGGCCTCTTGTGCACATGTGGGGAAGAATCCCTGACTGTAGGACACATGGCTTTTTAACTTTTCTGGCATCTCTGAACTGCTCTCCCTGAGTCAGAGATTCCTCTGCACAGATGAGAGGCCAGGTTTCCCCCACAGCCTCATCAGACTATTAATGTTTCTACCAATCAGATGGTTGAGTGTGAAATGGAATCTCATTCTTGTTTTAATTTGCATTTCCCTGAATATGAGTAAAGCTGAACACTTTCTTATCTATTCGTAGACCAACCAGAGTTCTATTCCTTACACTGCCTGTCATTTGCCCACTGGGTTGTCTGTCTTCCTCTTTGGTGACTTGTTCTCAACTCTAGACTTGCAAAGACCTAAAAAATTATATATAGTAAACAGAATAATAATATTTAAAATGTGCCTGCTTTATCATTTCTTCAAAACAATCTGATTTGCAGTTCAAATTAGTATTTTCATGGGAGGAATGATTACAAAATTATGACTGTGTAAAACCTCAGAGCCAGAGGTATAAAATATCCCTAGCTTATTGATTTATATAATCAATAAAATCATAGTTAGATATAAAGATGTGTTTGTGTTGGCCTGTTATTGCTATTACGTTTGCTTTTACCTCCAGGGAGAAATTCCATGATTAGATAAAGGTTCCTCTTGTCTTGAAAACTGTAAAACATCTTCACCACCCAGGCACCATCTGCTTCTACCAAAATATCTCTTTCTGCTCGGATATGGGCCACCTGGATGAATGTATTTTGAAAAAATAATTGTAACACGTTACACATTTTTCAAGCTTACTTCTTAACAATTATCATATTCTCATTAAATATGGAGACGTTCAGGAAACAGTTTATTTTAGCTGATATCTTTACGTCTGAAAAGGTGGGATCACAAAGGGAAGCTGGGACTTCTGAGGCTGAAAAATGATTAAAGATTTTCTAACCAGAATCTCCACCTAACCAAGGATCTTGGCTTTGTCAAATAAATTTAGGGTCCTGGTCTGATTTTTATTAAAAGTTAAGTAGTTAGCAATGCCCTATAGATTGGTATGACAAAGTCAGGGTCCTCAACAAACTATTTTTAATTGTTACCAGTCCAACAAAGGGCCTGACTTGGCCTTTAACTATTAGGTTGTTTTAAGAAGTTGAAACATTTATAATAATTTTATATTATTTTGTTATAATAAACCTTTATAATATCCATAAACATGATCTACAGCAAATTCTTATATAACTTTTTGGGATTTTGCTACTGACTTTTGTCAGACACATAATTACTACAGTTACTATTAAATGAACATTTTGGAGACTGAAAAACTTTATGAACTGAGCAATTTGTGGGGTTGGTACAGTTAATTTTCAGATGTTTTCACACTGATACATCTATACATTCTCTCTTCAAATTTAATTAACAATAGAATAATTTGATTTTATGCTTTTGCTATTTTCATGTGTGCCATTATGAACTCTGGCCTAAAGCACATAAGGATACAGATTTTGTAAACCTTTTCTTGATAACAAAATATGATCTTCTTAAAATAACTGAGGTTACTGTATTACGGTCTGATACAGTAAATGCTCTAAGATCAAAATCAAAGCACAAGAATAAACATTAAAAACTTGTTTTCTGGCATCAAAAAACTTAAAATTTCTTTGGACCTGTTTCATAAAGTGAAAAATTATATTGCAATTCCTACCTACCACCTTTCACAAAACATTTTGAGATGGTAAAGGAAAAACAAACTCTGGTGCTGCCTCTGGTGTTGTCAAGATAAACAACTACATCACTAACTTGGCTTGATTAATCATTTTTAAGTATCTTAAAGCCAGATTACAGGCATGTTTTCAAAATAGACCTAGGTTTCTAAAGTAAAGGAAGTGTCATGCACAGTAATCTGGAACCACAACAGTGGGGAGATATGTTGGTTGCTTCAGTCATGTCCAACTCTTTGCAACCCCAAGGACCGTAGCCTGCCAGGCTCTTCTGTTCATGGCATTCTCCAGGCAAGAATACAGGAGTGGGTTGCCATTTCCTTCTCCAGGGGATCTTCCCAAGCCAGGGACTGAACCTGGGTTTCTCGCATTGCGGGCTGATATTTTACTGTCTGAGCCACCAGGAAAGTGGGGAGATAAGTTGCTATTTAATTTTGCAGAGTCATTAGCATTCAAGTAAATGTGATAAAAACTTAAAATAATAATGTACTAGAATTAAGTGGGAAAAACATTTTCTAAAATGAAATTCAATGGTGACAAAAGCAGATTAATTTATATAGGGGAAAAAAACAACCCCAAAATGCAAAACAGACTTGATGTTGGACTACAGTGAAGATTCTCCTGCAAAAATTCTAGACCAGGGCTGTCCAACAGAAATAAATGCAAACCACGAATGTCATTTTAAGTTTTCTAGTAGCCACACAAAAGATAAAAAGAAATGGGTGGAATTATTTTTAACAATATAGTTTTTGTAACCCCTACATATCCAAATGTTATCATTTCAGCATGTAATCAACATAAAAATTACTGAGCTATTTATTTATACTCTTTTTTTGAGGAGGGGGACACCAAGACTTCAAAATTTGGTAGGAAATTTTCCTTTTCACAGCATATCTTGGTTCAGACTAACTACACTCAAGTGCCCAGCAGCCACATGTGGCCAGTTACCTAAAGACTACGGGCTGGAACTCACTTCTGCCTTTAGTCTTTCCTCTAAAACTCAATCCAGGACTAATCCCATAGGCTTAGTTAGAAGTTTCCTGTTTATCTCCTAATCTCGGAGGCTCTACATCTTGACCCAGATGTTTATTTCCATCATTATCTGTAATTCTCTATCACATCTCAATATCTGACCTCCCTTGCCCTCTAACCTTTTCCTTGTAGATCAGCCTGTGTTCAACAAAACCCCTGCCACTGCATCTCTGGACGTTCCTGTCACCTTCTCATCCTGAAAGCAGGCTGTCTGCAGAGAGTCCTGTCTTCTTGGAGAGTGAATGGTCAGGAATGACCTGCTTTCCCCCGTCTTTTCTACATTAGAAAACGACACCATCAAGCATCCCATTCCAAGGTACAACTCTGGGAATTATCCTTGATTCTTCCCTCTTTTCTCACTATCCTTGCCCCTCGTTTCCCTCCCAATATAGAGTATGGCTCAGAAAATCCTGCTGGCTCTTCCATGAGATCATAACTTCATCTGTGACTTTTCTTCCACTTTACTGTTGTAACCCTGTACTGTTGTACAGGGCTTCCCAGGTGGTGCTAGGGGTAAAACCTGCCTGCCAATGCAGTAGACATAAGAGACTCAGGTTCCATCCCTGGATTGGGAAGATCCCTTGGAGGGAATGCAACCCACTCCCGTATTCTTGCCTGGAGAATCCCATGGACAGAGGAACCTGGTGGGCCACAGTCCATAGGGTTACAGAGTCAGACACAACTGAAGCAACTGAGCGTGCACGCACTGTTGTGTAAGTCACAATCACACCCTGGCTGCCACTGCTGCACAGTCTCTCAAGTGTTCTCCCTGCTCCAACTCTTGTTTGTCCTGCCTGCAAGCCATCTTTGTCAAGCATCCAACAGACATATCAATTCTCATTTAAGCAAAATAGTGTCTTCCCACTGCATCTGGAGTGGGACCCACACACCATTTCTCGACCCCCAAAGCTCTGTGTGATCTGCTCCCTGCCTCCCTCTCCCACCATTCTTCCCCTCCCTAAATTCTAGCCACAGTGGCTTCTTTCCGTCTCTAAACAGACCAAGATTCTTTTTGTTGCAGAGCTTCTGGATCTTTGTTCTACCTGATCATAGATCTCACTCTTTCTCAACAATATTCTCTTTGCAGAGAACCTTCCCTCATCTAATTCTTTCTCCTAAAGCCAGGTCATCTGCATCACTTTATCCTTTTGTAAAATTTGTCTTCATAGTACTCGGCAGACATGACTATTTCAGACAGCTGTCCGCTCATTTTCCCTACAACTGTCCGTGAACAAGATTCAGGTTTTGCCTGTTAATCACTGTATTCCCAGAACCTAGAATAGTATTTGACAAATCGTAGGCACCTAATAAATACTTGTTGAATGAATGGAACAGAAATAAAGTGAAATAATGCAGTGAAAATTCAATTGGGCCATATTTAAAAGAAAAATCAGGATCGTACTGTTATGATAGTTAGTTTAGGGGGGACTAACAGTGTAGTTGAGCTTTAGGTCCAGGGAGGTACCATGTCCCTCTGCACCCTCACACTGTTGAGTCTTTCACTAGCATATATATTCATTCAGGGTTCTAACAATGTCTACTCAGGTGGATGCATAAAATAATAGAACACCACCAATTGATGTCTTCAGATTCACGGTCACTCCAAAATTCCACCAAGTCATAAGAAAGAGGGAGAGAGCTCAGCAGTACAAAATTGGAGGGGTTACAGATTTTGAGTGTTAGAATGTTAGTCGTTGAGTCGTCTCTGACTCTGTAACCCATGGATTATAGCCTGCCAGGCTCCTCTGTCCATGGAATTCAACAGGCAAGAATACAGGAGTGGGTGGCCATTCCCTTCTCCAGAGGATCTTCCTAACTCAGGATCTGGGTCCTAAACCTGGGTCTCCTGCATTGCAGGCACATTTTTTACCATCCAAGCCACAAGAGGAGCCCTTTACAGATTTTGAAATACGTGTAATAAAATCAGCAAATTCTTAGGAGACTGGTTTGCTAATTTGATGGGTAATAGGGACTGAGGGTGCTGAGTACTGTCCTTTATTTTTACTGAAGTCAGAGAAGAAGGTATTTTGCTGTGAAATGAAGGTTTGTGTCCTCCCTGAAAATTCCTATGGTTATGTACTAAACCCCACTGTGACTGGATTTGGAGACAGGGTCCTCTAAGGAGGTAGGTTTAGTGACATCATAAGTAGGGAGGGTTAGTGTTCTTATAAGAAGAGACTCCAGGGAGTCACTCTCTTGCCCTCTGCACACACCAAGGAAAGGCTATGTAGGCACTTGGTGAGAAGGCTGCTGTGTGCAAGCCAGGAACAGAGGTCTCACCAGCAATGAAACCCTGCCTTGCTCCTGGACTTCCAGCCTCCAGAGCTATGAGAAAAGAAATTTCTGTTGTTTAAGTCACCCAGTCTGTGGTATTTTGTTATGACAGCCTGAACACATAAGCTAGATTATGTATTTGGAAGAAATTTTAACCAGAAAGAAACAATGAACCAGGCTACCAAATATCTATAATCAATTAAATAGTAAAATGTGTAGGTTTCTCTTTCTTAAAAATCTCAGTTTTAACACTTACTCTAACACCTCGCCAGCAGATGTTCCTTTGGTTACATGTGCTAAAGAACTCTTACCTGCTCTTTTTCAAGCATATCAGCTTTTCTCAATATCTTCATTGCATAGATATGGCCTGTATCTTTCTTCTGGACCAGCCGCACCTTGAATGTAAAAATTCATAGCACAAATTTCAGTCACTGCTATTTATTTAGGGGTGAAAGGCAGGCTCCTTTAAAGAAAGCACTGCTGTAATTTGCTGTTGCTCGTTATTTTAGAAATTCTATTAAAATTAAGCTACTTTAATACACATTTTAACACATTACACTACTTACGTATGAAGCTACTTTCTTAAGATACATATTTTCAATAGCAGCGACTTTAAAAAAGAAGCACACCTCTCCGAATGCTCCTCTTCCTATAACTTTCAGAGACTCAAAGTCATCCAGGCCAAGTCTGGTCCGCTTGAGCCGTAAGAACTCTGTCTCCTTGCGAGCATGCTGTGATCGGCGTAACTTTTTCTATTAAAAAAGAACATTTTGGGAAGATGATTTTTAAAATCAGACTGTTTCAAAGGAAGCCTATAGTGTTAAAAGATGTGATATATTAAAATGAAGGTAACATATCTTAAATATTATATACTGGTGCTACAATTTATTTACCAAAGTTGAACATTCATTGAGCATATAAAAAATAAAATAATTTTTAAAATCATTAAAAAATTTTTAACAATTTATAAATCTCTATTCTTGAGACAGACTCTGTTAAATATTTCATCTTAACAAGTCCATATATTCTTTTATCTATATACTAACTTAATTCAAAAATAAAAATTAAACTTTAGGAAATGCTAATAGCATTCTTCATTTTTCTTTTGGCCACATCATGCAGCATGTGGGATCTTAATTCCACAAACCAGGAATCAAACCTGTGCCCCCTGCATTGGAAAGCAGATTCTTAACTGCTGGACCACTAGGGAAGTCCCATAATTTCTGATATTCATTTTTTACTGTTAACAAATCTACTAGGGAATTGTGTCAACTCTCTAATTTCCAAGGCTGCTCCCTCACAGCAGCTGAGACTTCTGACACTGAAATAACACAGCAGCAGTATTTCCATACAGGCTTATTTATGGTAGAATTTATTCTTGGGCAGGTTTTTTAAATAAAGTGCTTGAGACTTGGCATATAACTTCTTAAAAATATGAAACTTCAACAACAAAAAAATAATTACACAAAGAATCCTTCAAAATATCCAAGTCAAGAATTTCACAATTCATTATACAAAGATTACAAGAAATACTATTAAAGAAAAATTATGAACTACCTGAAGCTTACACTTGGAATGGGCATTTATTTAATTGTTCTAAACCTTGCTTTTCTGTCCCCTCATGAAACAAAATTCTGCTTTTTGACATAGAATTATGTCAAATTAGCTCAACCTAGTAGAGGTCACATAAGACTCTTGAGAGTCCCTTGGACAGCAAGGAGATCAAACTAGTCAATCCTAAAGGAAACCAACCCTGAATGTTCATTGGAAGGACAGATGCTGAAGCTGAAGCTCCAATACTTTGGCCACCTGATGTGAAGAGCTTACTCACTGGAAAAGACCCTGATGCTGGGAAAGATTGAGGGCAGGAGGAGAAGCGGGCAGCAGAGGATGAGATGGTTGGATGGCGTGACTGACTCAGACATGAACCTGAACAAACTCCAGGAGATAGTGAAGGACAGGGAAGATCTGGCGTGCTGTAGTCCATGGGGTTGCAAAGAGTTGGACACAACTTAGCAACAGAACAACAACATAGTAGAGGTCACACAGAATGGGTAACAAACAAAATCAGTGAAAAGATCAAGCCCCAGTTCATCTTCAGCTGAACCCTACCAAGCATGCAGAGGTTCAGGTCTGAAAGAAACAAGTCAAAATGACTGAAATGGTTCAGAAGCACTGTTCCTAAATGTAGTTCAAGATATAACCACTGAATAGCCCCTTCCTACCCCTGTGTGCAACTGTTTCCAAATTGGTAAAGTGAATTATTAATTAGAAATATGCAAGTATGCATCATCAACAGAATGGAATTCTGATACTTCTAACAAAGTCTACAAAAATAAAATCCTGAAATTATGTCTTCAATCTAAACACCTTTAAACAGCTAAATGAAGTCACACCAGTGGTGAAAATAGTGAAGAACTTCTTTGTTTAAAAATGCCTTTTGAATCAATAATGTTGAAAAATGAATTATTAGTAAAACAAAAGGATAGCTCAGAAGTAGCTTGTTATAAACTCTGACTCTAACTTACAAAGGCCACACGGTGGCATTATAACACCATTTTTCAAAGAAGCAAAAGCCCCTTTTAAAAATTACATGAATGATTAATATAAGAATTCTGAAAGGCAGGCTGGATTTCTGGCTTTATGGATTTAACAATGTACAGTTGGATGCAGACTCAGAAACTTGTCTAATCTGAATGGAAAAGACCTCATCAGTTTCATAAATTATACTCAAAGTTGACAGACAAGAGAGGCAGTCAAAGAAAGTAATGCTTTTAACTATTTGACAGGTTGTGTAGTGTAGTAAGTAAACAATATTTATGTAGTCAGGAGGCAGCTATTAAATGGTGAAAGGGAGATCACAGTGTATGGAATATGCAATCCTATGAAGGAGGGAAATCACCTATGACACTGGCATAGTACTTGAAAAACAAAAAAACCTATCCATAGTATCAAAGCCCATGTTGTAGTCCAAAGAGAGTTGAAACAAGTTCACATTTCTTAAAAAACTGATGAAAAAAGCATGTTGATATATCTGCTCACAACTTGTGTAAATCAAGTCATCTTGGAAAGCAAATAACGTTATAATCAGATTTTTGGTAAATCATATTCTTTCCTCTTGAAGACTACAACAGAAATCTACGGGCAGGCTTAACATTTCAAGGCTCTCTTGCAGCTTAAACTTGTGCAGTTTGGTTTTCCCTTACAGTAAATAACATTCTATGTTAGATAGGATTTAAAAGGAGATGGAACTAGAAATACACCATTTTCTTTTTGTTTCTCCATTCCTCTTCAAATGAGTGTTCCTCAAATGCTCTTTTCGCAGGGTGCTCAATTTTTGTAGAAGACAGTGTACACAGAAGTTTTAAGATATGGAATACATCGGGTAACAACTTCATCTCTTATAAATGCTTCTCATGGCTACATTATATATGGTTTAGTTTTCACAACTAACTTTTATAAACTATTTCACAAGTTAGTGTCTATTACAGAATGCATTAAGGATAAATTTATTTTTATAAAACAATTTTACTTTGAAAAGATCCACCCCACATAAATATAGTTCCAGCACACTGTACATTCTTTCAGAGACCATGTCTATTTGTGACAGTCTAGGGCTTAGCATGGGGCCCAACAAGAAGCATTTGTGGAATTCTAGTATCTTTACTGAAAATTTTGGATGTTTTATACATGGTTATTTTAGGCCACTGAGAACTGTTAGGGGTAAAATCATCTCACATTTTCTGTGAGTTATTTAAAAAGAATTAAAGAAAACAGTTCTAGATGTACTTAGCACCTGCTGGTGTGGATGAGAGGCTATACTCAACTCTTACATGCATTTGATTTGGCCCCTAAGTTGTTTTTAAATCATTCTAATAATTTGCCAATATTTTAAAAGGCAAATGATTTCATACAAGTCCAGATTTCCAGCTTCTCTTGAAAAGCAGAACTTGGCTTCACTGGGCCAACAGGATAGCCCCGAAACCAGGCCACCTCCATCCACCCCAGTGCCAGTCATGGGAAACTGAATAATGAGGCTGGTGGTCTTGTTTTCATTCAGCAAAGTGAAAAGTGGTATTCTTTATTAAAAGATAAACTGTGAGGAGAAAATCTTTAGAACAAGACCAAAGAAAAATCTATTTCTTCATGGAAATGAAAAAAAAAAAGTGAATTAAATATGTAAAATATTTTAGATCAAAAGACGAAATGTCCCTAGGAAAGCAATGTGGCCAGCTTCTCTTGTTTATGACACTTGCTTGGCCTTTGGACATCTGCTTTCATATAGTTCATTTTTAAAGTGCAATATGATGCACATATTCATTACTTTGAATGTACCTCTTAACAATCATGTAAATTCTACCTATTTCTGTGAGATTCAAATCAACTGTTAATTCTTCCGTGAAACCTTTTCTGATCCCCTGAACTAGGAAAAAATCCCTCCATATTTTCAAAGTTTGCCACATTCTATCATGTATACCTATTTGTACACGTATACACATGTAATCTCTCCTTCTAATCTATGAACTCTTTAGGGAGAGATCCACTGTCCATTTGTTCATTTATTTGCCAAATATTTATCCCAGCCTTCTGCCAGCCCGGATCACGTAATGCTGAATAGACGTCATGGAGTTTCTACTCTGGGAAGATGGTTTTAAGGCTGTCCCAGGGACAAGAATAGTGCACTATCCCAGTGGACGTGTTGCCTAGAAAGAGACAGAAAGCATCCTGAAGAGTAGTGGAACTCAGGCAGGCAGAAGGAAGAGTTCCAAGCAGCAGAGATGCACAGAAGAAAGTCTACAGGCAGGAGCAAGGAAATGAAAATAATTCAATCCCGTTGAGCAGCCTGGCAGTGGGGTGACAAGAGATAAAGTGAGAGAAAGGGAAGCAAAAGCCAAATTCACGTTTGAGTTGGCCTTATCCTGAGAGAACATGGGAGCCAGTGAAGGGTATTAAACAAAAGAGTGACTTGGTCAGATCTGGGTTGTGACAAGTAACCCTGGTTGCAGTGCACAGGAAAATTGGGGGTGGGAACATGGCTGAGAACACAAGACAGACTAGCTGGGGGCAGTGAGTCTTCAGGTGAAACACACGGTCATTTACATGACTGGGTTCTGGGCACCAGACTAGTGAACTAGGAGGTTTTAAGAAACATGCAGGAAGATTTTAAAGAAGATTTGGCAATTAATTGATTCTTCTTGGAGCCCTCTTTTCTTATTCCTCACACCTAGAATACTGTAGATACTATTCACTGAATATATGTTCTTAGAATTAAAAAAAAGCTTCCCCCTTTCAAAGATTTCCATCATAGCAACACAGTAAGAAGAACCACGTTCAAATATTAAACCCACACTATCTAAATTATAAGATCATGTGTGCATTCTAAGTCACTTCAGTCATGTCCAACTCTTTGTGACCCCATGGACTGTAACCCATCAGGTTCCTCTCTCCGTGGGATTCTCCAGGCAAGAATACTGGAGTGGGTTCCCATTCCCTTCTCCAGGGGATCTTCCTGATCCAGGTATCGAGCCCGTGTTCTCTTATGTCTCCTGCATTGGCAGCAGGAATCTTTACCACTAGCGCTAATACTTGAAAAGGCCACTGGGGTAGCTTTTGTACAGTTATTACAGTTTCCCCCTTTTTATTGAGAGGTAATTGACATGTAATATTGTGTAAGTTTAAGGTATACAATGTGGTAATTTTTCTCCCCACCCTTTGGCCATGCCATGTGATCCACAGGATCTTAGTTCCTCAAAGAGGGATCAAACCCAGATACCCAGCAATGGAAGCATGGGGCCCATCACCAGGGCATTTCCTACAATGTGATGACTTGATACAAGTGAATATATATTGTGAAATGTGGACCACAATAAAGTTAGTTAACACATCCATTACATCACATAACTAAATGCTATTTGTTTTTGGAGTGAGAGCATTTCAGATTTAGTGACTTTCAGGTATATAACAGAGGCATTAGTCATAGTAATTACAGCTTACATTACCTCTTCATCTGCTAATCCTTCTTCTTCCATAGCCACTTCTAATTTCTTCTGCCTTTTTTGAAGAAAAAATAATTTAAATTTAAATGTGTTCCTAAGTATTTCCATCTAAGAAATGTACATTTATTTTTTCAAGTTTACACTTCAGTTTGCTATGCTAAAAAACAAATCTTTCAAGTTGAATCAAAATAATCACTAAAAAGAGTGATTATGTGTGTGTGTATATATATATATATTTCTTTTTCAAAATATAAGCCCAGTCCAGATTTAGCTGTCTTATACTAGCCAAATGAGTAATTTACTTCTAAAGCTGCCTAAATGAATTGTTAGCAAAGGTGACTCATGTTCTAACATGGAAAACTCTGTTATCTAATGTTTAAACCTCCAAAATCATTAACATTTATCAGTGTTTATACTAGATGTATAAAAAGGTAACTATAGTGACTAAAAGTAAAAATTTTTAAGGTGGATATCTCTAGGCTTCCCTGTGCTTGAACTTTGGTTTTAACGCTTATTAGCTAAAGCTTGTCTACATCCTTCACTTAACCTCTAAACTTGATTTTCCTAATTAATCAAGGAAAGATATTCAGTGCAATTAAGTATATTTGATTCTACTATAATTCTTGGGAAATTGGAAAGTGATATATATACATTAAAAAAATAACCCATTAACTACTAGAATATTTGCATTGCTAGGTATAGCCAAGTTCAGTTTTTCAATATTTTAAAATGTACCCTTGAAGTTACTTAAGCTACAGAGGGAGTGGGGGGTGGGGTGAGGGGATGTGTGGTGTTGGTCAGTATGGATGAAATAACTGGTAACCAGACAGACAGCTGTAGTATCTACTTTGTGACTCATTTCCAAGTGACTATTAGTATTTCATTTCTATTGTATTGCTTTTTTTTTTTTCCTAATGATAAACCTGGGAGAGCTTTTCCAAATTAGTTTTGCAGCATAGCAGAAAAAGACTAACTTTCAAAGATTTATCCATAAGGGTTGAGGATTGAAACCATGATGTTTATGACAATATGCCCAAAGGGAAGCTCTTTCCTAAACCACTGTTAAGATCCTTTTTATTTCTTATGGAAAATTCATAACAAAACTATCTAAAGCCTGTTCATAAGTCAGCTGTTCATAAGAATATTCTCCACTTACTTCCTCAATTCTAGTAATAAGCACCTACCTTGGTGCTAATCACACTGATTTTTATCTTTTGTTTACACATGATTGCCTAAGGCCAACCCTTTGAATGGACTAAGTTCCTGATACTGGACTCTGTGTCTGCCATCATGCCCCTCTAGACACCAGAGCTGCTTGGTGAATGATCTGAGTTTTCTTCTCTGCAAGAAGAATCCAGAGAGTCAGAGGACCATTATCACAGGAGGGACTATCAATATACAAACAACTTAATTCTTCTGTCAAATCCCTATGCTCGCCTTCTAAAGCCTCAGTAACTTATCCTTCCTTCTGGGGAGAGATGCAAAAACTTTCATCTGTTTCCATACCTAAATGAGAAGACCCACAGGCTTCTCTTGTCCCTTCTTAAAACATAGTTTCCTCCTGAGATGATCTTAAGCTTTGTACTGATTGGTACTTTATTTGGCTTATGCATTTATCCAATTAATTAAGCCTAAAAAATCCATCACATGTTCCTTAAAGTACAAGCTTTTAGGAAACATGAGCTATTTAATTTGACTTCCATGGCACTTACCATGCTTTTTTAAAAAAACTAATTTTTATATCTATTTTCTTTTGTTTGGGAACAGAAGGCAAAACTGAGTTACTTTAAGGTTTCAGCAATAAAAGGCAATAATGAACCTTTAAAATTCTCATGAATTTAAAGCCAGCATTGACTTCTTTCTCTCACATTCCTTATCTGGGTAACTGCCATGTTTTTCCATCTTTCTCACTGAGAAAGATGGTAACTTAAGTGACCACTGAAAAAATATAGGACTTTCCTTCCTTGGTTCTCTTTTACTTCATTCAGTCTTCCTTGATGATCTGATCACTTTCAGACTTTCAATATATTTACAATTACAGTAATTTCTTATATGTTTTATTTCTAACTTATGGTGTGATTTCTACTTGTGGTTACTTTTAGGTATTTCAGTTTTTCTTTTTCCCTTGCTTTCTTCTGAACTTATTTTTCCCCTAGCTCTTTTTTTCCTTCTATTAATTTGAAAATTACAAACTAATTTTATTCTTTTAGTGGCCACCCTAGAAATTATAACAAGCATTCTTAATTTGTCAAAGCTTGAAATTAATCAACCTTTACTCCTCTCTATGTTGTATCCCTATCCTTAGGACACACTGATCTCTAAAAACAATTTAATTCCACTTCCCTCCTGATAGTCTACTGTAGAAAAATACTTTAGTTCTATTCTTTAAAATATCTAAGATAGTATCATTATTGTCAAAGTTTTCTTATACAGTCCATTTTGGCTGAGATTTATCTACATATTTACGTTTAGATCCTCTGAATGTGCTCACTTGCCTTCTGCCTAAGTTGAATCTTTCGGAATTTCTACTGATGGTGAACTCAGTTTAATTCAGCTCTGTTCCATTCTCTTTCCTCTTTTCCTCTAGGAATTTTGATCAAAGACACATTTACTCTCCTCACTAGTCTCTACCTTTCTTAGCTCTCTATTTCCTTCCTCTAAGCTGACTTCTGAACAGTCACTTGAGTTTCACTTTCCAGTTCTGTACTCTCCCCAGCCACGTCTAATCTGTAGTTAGACCCACCCAAAATTACATCCAAAACCAGATTCTTCCCCTTGAGTTCTATTTCACTAAGTTATACCACTCTCTGTTTGCCCAGGTGTGAAATTTCAGAGCCAGCACTGACTTCTTTCTCTCACATTCCTTATCTGGGTAGCTGCCATGTTTCTCCCATCTTTCTCACTGAGATCTTCCCTACTATTGCTGGCATAATCCTAAAGCTAGCCTACTTTCCACTGGCTGGGACTACATCCTTTCCTGTTTCTAATTTCTCCTCCCACAATCCATTCTGTACAACACAACTAAAGTGGTCTTCCAGAGAAGCACCTGTGATCATTTAGATCTTCTGTTCAAAATTTTTCAAGGCTCTTTACTACCATGAGAATAGCTTTGATCTGAAGCGTCCACGATTCGCAGGAAATGGTAAAAATTTAGTTGGAGTTAAACTGGACAATGCCTGACCCGGTAAGGTGCTTTCTTCTGTCTCCAGTATCCTCCCTCCAGCTTGTTAACCGCTCCCTTCTCCCTTTCACGCATATTTAATAGTACTCTTCCTTAGGGGCTCTGTTCAAACGCCACCAACCTTGATGAAGCCTTCCCAGCTGCCTTTGTCAAAAACAACCTCTCCTTTCTTCACCCTTCTCAAAGGGCATACTTTTCACCCTTTCATATAATATTCATGTGCATTATCTTCCTTACTCTAAGTTTTCTGAAGGCAAAATAAGGTCATTTTTTAAAAAATTCTCTCATTCCCACTGATATACACACAACACTACAAATGTTTCTGGATTAAAAGCAGTCATTCATGAATTAGCTCTCTAAAAGAAAGTTTTTTTAAAAAAGAAAGTATAAAGATATACCATAATCTCATGGTCAGAAACATTTTGTTTAAAACATCAATTAACATGCGATATAAATATATTGGTGCCAGGACAAGATACTATTCTGTGAAGGTAAAACAAGTAACCAAGTATACTGTCATTATGGGAAACTTAAAATCAGCATTCAAGGATCCACAATATTTATATTATTAACGGACAACATGTTTACATCCCACTTGCAACATAATAGCTTATTTAACTATACCGAAAATGTTGACCAGCCTTTACTATACCTGGTTTCTCTCTCTTCATGCTGTAAAATTAGGTTGCTGTAAAAATTCTCCAATGTGAGCTTGGCGACGGTCACTCTTTCCCGGGTATGGTTGCTCATAGGAAAGGTGGTTGTAGACCCTGCCGTCATTGCCATAGTAACAGAAACTAGAATGACACAGAGACACAAATTATTTCATAGGAAAAGAAAACTTTCTATCTCTTTTAACAAACTCTAGAAATGGCCTGATTTCTACTAGGCAACAACACTGTACCCTAACAGTTAAGACACTGGAGTCTCTCACATTATAAGTAACATAATATAATAAAGAAACACAGTATTTCGTAAATATAGTAAAGAAAGAGAAAGATACACCATTCCCAAAGCAACAGAAATAATTCTGTGCTGGCAGATGTAAATCACACTAAAGAAGCACCAGTAGCAGTCCACACAAAATATGAACACATTCACATACATAGTCACCAGTCATTCAAAACAAGAAAGGTTCAATCAATTTTGTGGTTGTCTTAGTGATTACTAAATAAAATTCACAAGATTTTGCTAATACTTATGACCCAATAAACATACATCTCCAAAAGAGTTAACGAAGTTTAGTTAAACAGCAAGAAGTAGTTTCTGCCATATAAATCGTATGAATCAAGTAGTGTTATATCAAATATGCACACAAACATCTGTCAGAGCAATTCTTATGGGTATTATGTTTTAGGGAAAAACTACTTTTAGAAGCAAACCCCTTTGGCCACGTTGCACACCATGCAGGATCTTAATCCCCTGACTTGTGCCCCCTGCAGTGGAAATGCAGGCTTAACCAAGGATGCCCCAGAAACAAGCCCCTCTGAATGGAGTCCATGGATGCCCTATTTCATCCTGAATCCTAAGTCATTCCAAATAGTGCTAGGACAAAGTCTAGTACACTACCCTAGACTGGTAGGTCCATTTCATTTTCAGATGAAACTCAAATGCCTGTAGGAACCAGGCAGAAAACAAAAACACATGAATCAAGTCAGGTGACAACAGGGAAGTTCTGTGGTCTTTCCTGGACAATGTTTATTTACTTAAAGTCATGCAGGTGCCAACTTTTAAAACCATTGAGCCAGCCAAGCATTGAGCCAACCATTGAGCCAGCCAAGCAAAGTACTGGTTTAAAGAAGATAATGTGAGGACTTCCCCGGAGTTCCAGTGGTTAAGACTCCATGCTTCCACTGCAGGGGGCACAGATTTGGTCCCTGGTTGGGGAACTAAGATCCCACATGCTGTGTGGCGTGGCCAAAAAACAAACAAACAACAACAACAACAACAAAACCAAGAAGGAGAAGATAAGGTAAACAATTAGACAAGATAAGGAATGTTAAGACTGAACTCTGGTGGGCACTGACCCTAGAGACTTGCTCACCATAGTCCACATCTAGACCCCACTGCCCCCCAAAAAATACGCAAAACAAAAAACCTAGAATGGCTCCATACATTAAAGAAACTTTTGCTAATCTAGATGGGAGATCATTACAGACCATACTAAAGAAGATCCAGATTGCCAGGGTAACTATCCAACATTGCATTAGTAGCTAAAAGTATTCTTCCAAATCTGCCACCTACCCCCAACACCAACCTCTCGTTAACTAACTACAGCAAGACACAGAGCCCTAGATATAGACCTGAACTGAACTACACTCCAGGAATCTCATTCTTCATGTGAAACAAGTCATACACAGGTTGAAAGTAAACAATTTAATTATGGCAAACTCCCAGTTCTGCTGTTGTCTTAGTGAGTTTATACCTCAATCTACTGCTTGAACCTCATTATGTCTAAAATTGCACTTATTATTTTAACATCATAAACTTGTTTCTCTGCTAGCTACTCTAAATCTTTTTATAACAAGAAGCTGATCACATTACTTGTTTAAAATTGTCCATGGCATGTACAGCAAGTCAAATGAGCTCAGCAAGATAAATAAGGACAACTCATACACAGACTGCTGACATCTATCAGAAACTTTATGAGAGTTTATTCATTAATTTCCCCCTTTTTGCCTGAGGCTTTAAGACCATGGCACTCCCAAGCATGATTGCATTTCTTCCTCACAACAGCCCAGTAAAGAAAGGAACTGAAACTTGGAAAAGTCAGCTGGTGAGCTTTGGAGTCCCACCCCGCCTATCTCCAATCTGCCTTTCTGGCCTTATCTGCTGCCCTTCCTCACCACTCACTTGGCCTTTTCATGCCTCCAAGCCCTGGTATGATCTATTCCTGAACCAGTTCTGTCCTATGCTCTATCTGCAGGGCTACTGCTGATCCTTCACAGCCCAGTGTGACAGAAGCCTTACTGTGGTGACTTCTCTAAGGTTCCCTGCCAGGAGAGACATCAATTTACCAGAAGAGACCAAATGGCATTATTTCAAGTGTGCTCTCTGCCACATGTAACAAATACCCCAGGTATAAGCGCTGATCACATCATGTGCCTATCCCACTAAACTTGGAGCACTTCTGGGCAAGGACTTGCCCTGAATCGTTCTTGAGCGTTCACTTTGATAGCACTGTATTGGACTCAGAGTAGGTATTACTCAATGAAATGAGTCCACTTATCAAATAGGGGATGGGGTGAAAGGAGAGTTTAAAAAATTAGCAAAACTTGCCCATAAAGGGTGGCAACTGTAGAAAAAGAAACTTACTGAACCTTGGAGTCAGATATTTGGAGATCTAATCCAGGTTCTGCTGCTAAATGATCACATGAAAGTGAAAAAGTGAAAGTGAAGTTGCTCAGTCGTGTCCGTCTCTGTGACCCCATGGACTGTAGCCTATCAGGCTGCTCTGTCCATGGGATTTTTCAGGCAAGTTTACTGGAGTAGGTTGCCATTTCCTTCTCCAGGGGATCTTCCCAAACCAGGGATTGAACCCAGGTCTCCTGCATTGCAGGCAGATGCTTTACCATCTGAACCACCAGGGTCCTATTCAAATCACCACAATGCTCTGAACTCAGGTCACTTTCCCCTCAGACCCAGGAATTACAGTACTTGCTCGGCTAGCTCACAGGCCTAGTCTAAGGCCATCTGAGATAACACAACATAGAAATTATACAAATGTAAGACATTATTTTAGGTATTTAGTTTAATTTTTTATGTGCTTTAATAATAGTGAATATTATTTTTGAAACAATAATAAAATGAGCTCAGGAATTATCCTGGCCAAGTGATTTTTGAGTACTAGGCTTGGAATGGTTTCCCAGGTGGCTCAGTGATAAAGAATCCACCTTCCATGGAGGAGAAATAGATTCAACCCCTGGGTAGGAGAGATCCTCTGGAGGAGGAAATGGCAACCCACTCCAGTATTCTTGCCTGGAAAGTTCTATGGACAGACCAGTCTGGCAGGCTGCAGTCCACAGGGTTGAAAAGAGTCGGACACGACTGAACATGATGACAAAGCTTGGAATGCTACCTAAGGCAATGCTGCCACATTATCTTTGGAGATCTCAGAAAACTGGGTTCACGGTTTCAGGATCAGATGCAGAAAGGTCAAAGAAAGGAAAAGAGGGGATGGGATAGTACAGAGCAAACATCCCCAGTCATGTTTGCTAATTGGCACTTGGGAATTTGGTGAGGAAGGGGGGAGCTGGAAGGTTGGCTGGAAGTGGAAGAAGTCAAATAAATTTAGGAAGTCTAGATTATACAAAGTTTCTTACTGTATGACTTCCCATTACATTGCATCCTTAATGGAATAATATGTATCCTAAATTCTCAAAAAGGTGGATAGGTTGATATTTGCAGCAGTATTCGAGGGAATCCCCTTTAGGCATATAAATTTTAAGTTTATAGACAGTTATTTTCAAACACTGGTTTTAAAAAGTGCCTGTTACTTTTTTTAATATTTGGCGGGGGGTGGGGGGGACTTAGAAACTCCAACAAAGAGCAATATCTAGAAATTTTAAGAGTGCTTTCTGATTTGTCCAGAATATCTGTAGCTGACAAGAGAATTTTCAAATTGGTTTGCCAATCGGCAGGAGGAAAAAAGGTCAAGACTCAGTTATAGTTATCCAAGGTTTATAGTTTCCTTTCAAAAAGTGAATGGTGAAAAAAACTAATAAATAAAACCTTTTATAATGCCCCTTGAAAAAGCACAAAGAAATAACACATCAGTAATGCTCCCAGGTGGCTCGGAGGTAAAGAATCTGCCTGTCGATGCAGGAGATACAGCAGATGCAGGTTTGATCCCTGGGTTGGGAAGATTCCCTGGAGGAGCAAATGGCAACCTACTCCAGTGTTCTTACCTGGGATATCCCATGGACGGAGGAGGCTGGCGGAGCTACAGTCCATGGGGTCACAAAGAGGTGGACACGACTTAGTGACTAAACAACACAAATGCTTTTAGAAGTCAGAAAGAAGGATATATGATGAACTCAGGGTGTGGCAGCTGACAGGCTGCCAAAGGGCCTTGCAAAACAGGCTGCTCTGCTCTGTCTGCCAAGGAGCAGGGTCTGGCCTTCAGCTGCCAGTGTTCCAGGGCAATCAGATTATGGAAGCTACTTAATCCTCACAAAGTTCAAAAGAGACTGATAAACAAGACATAATGGCAATTTACGGATTTACACAGTAAGAAACTGAGAAACAAGAAACAGATAACTTGCACGTTTTGGCAAATGCGCTCTGTTTTTGTAGGCAAGTTAGATGTAAAGACTTAAGAAGGCTGGTGAACACGGCATCAAAACAGAGAATTGTTTATTCAATTCAACCGTTTAATGGCACAAGGAGAAAGTGGAATCTTAAAAAAAAAAAAAAAGAAAAGATTGACCACTATCTTGCCCAGGACACCTCTGCCCATTCAAAGTGGCAGGAGGAGATGGCCAATATTAAGCCCTGTTGCTGACAGGGCTTTCCCAGATGATGCAAAACTAGGGGGCTAGGAGTGGCCAGAAATATTACTGAGCAAAATTTGGGGGGGAAATTTCTGTGAAACATAAAGAAGTTGGGGTACTAAAAACAACTCCAAACAACAGAAAGTGTTTGCATTAGCAGTGCAGAAAAAATGTGAGACAGTTTGAGATAAAGATTTATGAACTTGAAGTCTTTATGAAAGAGGGATAAACATAAAAAGGAGAAGGATTCTACCATAGAAAGATGAAATGAACTTATAACTCCAAAATCCAGAAGGGATATAAGAGTGATGAAAAGAGACTTCCAAATACTATATAATTTAACCATGATCACCATGGTTTTTCCATTCAGATTATACATACATGGAAGTGTATGCCTTGTTTAAAAACCTAATCGGAGCAAAACCTATGTCTGTTCACCTCTGTAACACAATTATAGTGCCTGGCAAAGTGCTGAGCACACAGTCTGCATTCTATAAATGATGGTGAGTAACTGAACTCAAAAGTAATGGATTTTAAATTATATATGTCTCATATCTAACAATTTCCTTTGGATTAAAAACTACAGTATCATTTGGTGTTATATTAACCTTTAGAGAGACAAATACTACTTGAGAGAGTCAACTACAGAAAAACCCAAAACTCCCTCCCTTAATCTGGATTAAATAATCTCCTTTAGAGACTGGCTTAAAAAACAAAACAAAACAAAAATTATTACTCTCTAGCCAGAAACAAATAGGCTTTATAATATAAAATTAAGCAAAACTGAGAACGAAAGGGACCAAATTATTACAAAGAATGATCTGGATAACTGGCACTTGTTATACTGCAAATGTATTCCTCTAATGGATTTCACACTGTTCTTTGTCTTTTATTTACTAAAGCCCTTTCTTCAGCCAGAAAAAGAACAGGATATAACTTGCAAGTCTAGAATTCCTGCACTGATAAAAACAACAGTAGGTGTCCTTGAATTTCCTGTTCACGTGTTTTGTCCAGACTCTCCTATTCATTAATGGAGAAGCTACCAATCGCAGTTCAGCATTCTTTCGTTTATCAAGCCTGGGGAAAGGAGATAACAAATCTGGCACTGGGGCCATCTATAAATAGATGTAGTGTCTCCCAGCATTTACCATCACACTTCTAAAATAGAAAAACAGAGCTGCTTTACCTGACCAGTACTATTTAACCAATGACTTCACCTTAACTTTCACCAAGTACATTTCAGAGGGCAGAGCATCACTAATGCCTTGGAGAATAAACATTTTCCTAGATTCATTATTAGGTGCAACCTAGAATCCCAACAGGTCCTCAGGCTGGACACTGCCCTCTGGGTCCCCAATAGAGCAGCCACAGCTTCTTTCCTCTCTGAGGTACCATCTGAAGAACAAGATATTCACTGTCAGGTGAGAGCTCAAGTGCCAATACTAACTTTTATAGTCATATTATTTCCAACCAACATTTACTGCAGACACACACAATGTGCCAGCCCTGCCAAAGCACTGAGAATACGAAGACTGAGAAAACACAGTCCCTGCTCTTAAGGGGTTCACAGTCCTAGGGGGACACAAGGGAAACGCAAGGAAAAGTATAGACTGAGGTTTAAGAGAGGAGATGCCTCAATTGACTCTTGTTGGTGATGATCAAAGAGTCCACAAGTCAGATGGCCAGGGCAGAAGGGGAAGAGGCTGAAAGGGCTTAAATCAACTGCACACTCAAGTGTAGAGAATGGCTTGAGTACATTTGGTGAAACAGCCAAAGATGAAGGTACAAAGTCAGTCAGGAATCATAAAATGCTTTTCTGGCCATGTTAAAAAATTATCCTGAGTATAAATGGGAGTTGTCTAAGGCCTTTACGTAAGTGAAGGGCAATAAGGAACAGTTATTGAGCACTTACCCAAGTACCAAGAACTCTTCCAAAAATGCTACATGTTTTAATGCTTTTGATCCTGCTAACCTCCCCTACAATTCTATTTGATTGGGACTTCAGATAGATTATGCTAGCATAGGGAGGATGCAAGAAGGCTGAGTAGACTAGACTGGAGGAGTGTAAATCAGCCTGGAGGACTCAATAATAAAAGGTCAGGGGTAACAAAACTGAGGGCCTGCAACCATATTTTGCGTGACTTGTACTATGGTTCAGAAATGAGGAGATTTCACATACAAATCCAGATTTCTGGCTCCTCTCAAAAAATCCAATCTGTCAAGTTCAAGCCCATAATCCTGCCTGCAAATGGACGGCGAGGACAGAAGCAGTGGGTCCCTGAAAACCCCACTTCCTGCCAGAGTTCACCAACTTCCTTCCTCAGGCCCAGGCTCCTTCACTCCTTGTACCACCTACCTCCCTGCTTCCAGTAAGCATCTGAGATTACAATCCTTGGTTTAGGGCAGAATAATAAGGGCCCAATTTAATACAGTAGCAGAAGAGATTAAAAGAAGGGCTCAGATACTCAGCTGAAAATAATGAAATCTGTAATTCAATTTCAGATTTGGATGACTGGGTACATCTTGATATCATTAATAAGAACAGGAAGTACATAAGAAATGCTAACTTGGTGGGGAAAGAAAATAAGTTCAAGGCTGATCCTGAGTTATTTCACCAGACACAGGATCCACGGCTCTAAAATGGATAGACACCAGGCCCACCTTACAGAATTGATGTGAAGCTCCAATGATGGCAAAGCCCAGTGATGAAGGTCCACATTGCTAGCTCTGAATTTTGGCCCAGACACTTACTAGGTACATCACTTCCGGCAAATTATTTAAACTTTCTGTGCTTCAATTTACTGTTGACTAAAAGATTATGGTGACCAACTTATATATATAGTACATGCTTATCATGTTAATGTAGGACTTACAAGAATCACAAAAGTTAATATTTTTAAAGGACTTAGAACAGTACCTAGCAAAGAGAAACGTCATGTAAGTGTTTGATACCTCCATAATAAATGAGAAAATCTTTTAAATACATGTGGCTCATATTAAATATACAAAAATGATCAATTTTCTTCCCTTCTTTACCCAATCCTCCTGCTCATTCCTCCTGTCTTGAGTAACTGTCCTGGTAAGTTAATTTGTAAATTTATTGTCTAGTGGATATTCTCTATGTCTTCTAGTCTTAAAACCTACTTGATTTGAAAGTTTAGAGTGCTTTTAGTGGTGAGAGAAAGGTATCAAAAAGTACTTTCTAAACAGAAAGACTTGAAGGAAAAAACAAAACAAAACAATTTTTGGTGGAAGTCTTACTAGATGTTAGTGATGATCTGGGAATGTGACTATGACAGGAGAAAGTGTTTCAGAGAACTACTCATTCCTCTCTCAGGATGGAGTCGTTCCCATGAGCCAACAGACATTCACTCCACTTAAAATCTATTTACTCTGCTTAGTGTGGAGAGCTTTTGCTTTTAATTAGTAAATGTGACGCTCTCCATGTGTGGAGAGAGAGCTGGCTCTGTTTACTAGTCCACAAGATCGAATCTATACGCAGTTGTCCTTGCTTTCTGAGTGTCATAAGCCCAGTGGTAATGGCGCAGCGGTGCTAAAGTCAACATTATCATCTTTATTTTTAAAACTGTTTATAAAAAGGCACCTTTTCCTGGTGACCAAAATACAGTTCAAAGGTTGAGCTCCCCAAAGCTTATTTGGCTATAGTAATACTGTTAACAGCAGACTACTTAAGAATGTTAATCCAAACTCCCTCTGTACATAGTTTTTTTTTTCTTTTAACTTGAAATGAGAAGGAAGTGTTTTTTGAAGCAAATGTAATCGAAGAAGCTAAATTAAATAATTAAACTAAGTTAAATTTGCCAAAGTAGTGGTAATTTTATCTAAAACCTGGCCTGTTTACAGATCTTAATGTTTAGGTAATGTAGTAACCCATTTTTCTCAAAAGTATTCAGAAAGAAGTCAACCATTCTTAAATATGGTTATATAATTCAATTCTCCTATTGCTATAGCTCTGTCTGTAATGCGTCAGATCTTGCCTGCAAACGATAGATGCTTACCTGAATCCACCAAGTCACAGTTAACTTAAAAAAATAAACTACCTCATCTGAAATGCCAGACAACTTCAAAGTTCTATTAATTGGAAACCATAAGAACGTTCTCTAAGCCTGTTTGTTTTGTAAATAGACTGTTATGTAAATAAGTTCATTTATATCATTTTTTTAAAAAAAGATTCCACATATAAGCAATTTCATATGGGATTTGTCTTTCTCTGGCTGACTTCACTTATAGACTTCTAGTTTCAAGATGAATAAGTCCTGGGGATATACAGCGCAGCATGGAGACTAAGTTAACAATATTATACTGCTATTTGAAAGTTGAAAGTATCTGAAAGTACTGTATATTTGAAAGCTGCTAAGAGTAGATTTTGAAAGTTCTCACTAGACACACAAAAAATTTTAACTATATGAGGTGATGGATGTTAACTATTATGATAATCACTTCAGAATGTAATACATATATCAAATCATTACACTGTACATCTTAAAGTTACACAAGAGAAGTTCTTGGATAGTGAGAGAGTGAGGCATGACAGTGATCTGGAGATTTGGGGTTCCCAGGTTTAAGCTGTGGCTCTGAATTGAGACATGGAGGAGTAAGATGAACAAAGACAACGAATGCATTCAAAGAACTCGCCCTCCTTTGGCCTTGTCAGTCATGCTTCTGTCTACTTCTAATATCCAACAACATGAGTTTTCTATGTTTTTTGCTTCTGTTATAAAGAGTATGGGTCAGTGAAAAGAAGACAAATTATTTTCTAAATAAAGAGTTCAACTTAAAGTTTAAAATATACTCCTTAAAGAGTTAATTTTAAAGATAGACATTTAGAAATGGAAAAATAATCCTGTTTACAAAAGTAGCAAAGAGGAGGAGGAGAACAACATTCATAAAATACCTAGAATAACCTTGATTCAAAAAAAAAAGTGTTGGCTTTTTGATGAAAAAATCTCATCACAGACCGTTGGAAGGGAAGGGAAGAATTAATCAATTAATGTGTTGGGACAATTGGCTATCTATTTGTGGAAAAAAAACAAGTCAGATGTTTATTTCATTCCAAAGGCCAAAATACATTTCACATGGTACAAAAGGGTGAACATAAAGCTAAAGGGAAAAAAAGTAAAGGAAGGAAAAAGAAAGGGAAGGGGAAGAAAAAGATGAGGAGGAACAGGGAATAAAAGGAAAAGGAAAAATTAAACTTCAAAAAAATTACAAGAAAATTAGATGACTAACTGATCAGTTAAAGGAAAAGGACTGTCGTAGTAGGAAATCATCACAAGGAAAATAGTCCTAGGTACAATTACAGAAAAATTTTGAATATACGTATATGTATCAAACAAGATTAAAAGATAGTACTTTTAAGGGAAACTGCAAAATAGCAGTATATATTAAACTTTTATGTTAAAAATACCTTATACTTATGTCAAAATAATTTCTTAAAATATATACAAAGTTCATAACACAAGTTTTATAACATTAAAGGTGTAAAGAGATAATAAAAGCCCTAATAATAAATGGATAATACTGACTGACAAATACATAAGTAAAAGTAGCTAACAAACATGAAAAATGTTCAATGTTAGCAATAAATCAAAAACATGGAAACTTTAAAACTTTAAAATAATGCAATATATTCCCTATGTAAAAGTAGCCACAACCTGGGGGAAAACCTTGTTTGGGTCCAGTCTATCATCAAATATCTTTCTACACATTATCTGTATCCATGTGGATGTTTTAATAGCTATATTGAGGTATAATGGATATGTAAGATTGTGTAACTTAAGGTTCATGCGTGTTGTCACAAATTTCCTTTTTTTTCCCTGGGTGAAAAGCATACTAGTAGACTGTGTGTGTGTACACCATTTTCTTTATCATTCATCAATCAATGGACAGTTGGACTATTTCCATGTCTTGGCTACTGTAACGTGAGGGTGCAGCAATCTCTTTGATAGTAACTGCATTTTCTTTGTATATTGCTGGACCAGATGGTAGTTGTATTTTTAATTTTTTGAGGAACCTCTATATGTTTTCCATAGTGGCTGTACCAATTTACGTTCCCACCAATAGTTTACAGGAGTTCCCATTTGTTCACAATCTCAATAACACTTGTTCTCTCTTGCCTTTTTGATAATATCCTTTCCAACCAGTATAGAGTGATATCTCATTGCTGTTTTGATTTGCATTTCCCTGATCACTCACCTAGAGCCAGACAACCTGGAATGTGAAGTCAAGCGGGCCTTAGAAAGCATCACTATGAACAAAGCTAGTGGAGGTGATGGAATTCCAGTTGAGCTATTTCAAATCCTGAAAGATGATGCTGTGAAAGTGCTGCACTCAATATGCCAGCAAATTTGGAAAACTCAGCAGTGGCCACAGGACTGGAAAAGGTCAGTTTTCATTCCAATCCCAAAGAAAGGCAATGCCAAAGAATGCTCAGACTACCACACAATTGCACTCATCTCACACGCTAGTAAAGTAATGCTCAAAATTCTCCAAGCCAGGCTTCAGCAATACAAGAACCGTGAACTTCCAGATGTTCAAGCTGGTTTTAGAAAAGGCAAAGGAACCAGAGACCAAATTGCCAACATCCACTGGATCATAGAAAAAGCAAGAGAGTTCCAGAAAAACATCTATTTCTGCTTTATTGACTATGCCAAACCTTTGACTGTGTGGATCACAATAAACTGTGGAAAATTCTGAAAGAGATGGGAATACCAGACCACCTGACCTGCCTCTTGAGAAATTTGTATGCAGGTCAGGAAGCAACAGTTAGAACTGGACATGGAACAACAGACTGGTTCCAAATAGGAAAAGGAATACATCAAGGCTGTATATTGTCACCTGCTTATTTAACTTATATGCAGAGTACATCATGAGAAATGCTGGGCTGGAAGAAGCACAAGCTGGAATCAAGATTGCCGGGAGAAATATCAATAACCTCAGATATGCAGATGACACCACCCTTATGGCAGAAAGTGAAGAGGAACTCAAAAGCCTCTTGATGAAGGTGAAAGAGAAGAGTGAAAAAGTTGGCTTAAAACTCAACATTCAGAAAAACTAAAATCATGGATGGCATTTGGTCCCATCACTTCATGGGAAATAGATGGGGAAACAGTGGAAACAGTGTCAGCTTTATTTTTCTGGGCTCCAAAATCACTGCAGATGGTGACTGCAGCCATGAAATTAAAAGACGCTTACTCCTTGGAAGGAAAGTTATGACCAACCTAGATAGCATACTGAAAAGCAGAGACATTACTTTGCCAAAAAAGGTCCATCTAGTCAAGGCTATGGTTTTTCCTGTGGTCATGTATGGATGTGAGAGTTGGACTGTGAAGAAAGCTGAGCACCAAAGAATTGATGCTTTTGAACCGTGGTGTTGTAGAAGACTCTTGAGAGTCCCTTGGACTGCAAGGAGATCCAACCAGTCCATTCTAAAGGAGATCAGTCCTGGGTGTTCTTTGGAAGGAATGATGCTAGAGCTGAAACTCCAGTACTTTGGCCACCTCATGCGAAGAGTTGACTCATTGGAAAAGACTCTGATGCTGGGCGGCATTGGGGGCAGGAGGAGAAGGGGACGACAGAGGATCAGATGGCTGGATGGCATCACCGACTCGATGAACATGAGTTTGAGTGAACTCTGGGAGTTGGTGATGGATAGGGAGGCCTAGGGTGCGGCAATTCATGGGGTCGCAAAGAGTCGGACACGAATGAGCGACTGAACTGAACTGATTACAGTTTCAAAGAACCAGACTTTGACTATACATTTACCATTATCAGTAAGTTTTATAAACACATTCATATGTTTTTATGATGTTGGTTAGTACCCTTAAAGTTCTGCTTGAAAAACACCCCTTAGCATTTCTTGTACGTTAGATCGAGGGGTGATAAAATCCCTCAGCTTTTGTTTTTCAGGAAATCTTTTTCTCACCTTGATTTGTGAGAAACAGCATTACTAGCTATACTATTCTTGGTTGACAGCTTTTTTCTTTCAATATTTTGAATATCATCCTCTCATTCTCCTAAACTGTGAAGTTTCTATTAAGAAATCGATTTACAGTCTTGTAAGGGCTCCCTTGTATGTAACAAGGGAGCTTTCTCCGCTGCTTTCATAATTTTCTCCTTTTCTTTGACTTTTGATAATGTAGTTATAATGTGTCTCAGTAGAGCCCTTTTGGTTTCCGTCTGTTTGGGATCCTTGAATCTGAATGTCCATTTCTTTCCCTAAGCCATTAACTGCTTTCCTTTCTCCTTCTGGGATTCCAGGTATTTGTATGTCTTAATAGTGTTCTATAAGTCTTTATTCTTTTTCCTTCTTTTTGCAGCTTTGACTAAATAAGTTCAATGACCTATCTTCTAATTCACTCACTCACTTTTTTTTTTGTGGGGGCCAAGGGGTGGTACTTGGTCAAGTCTGTTGTTGAATCTCTCAATAGAATTCTCCAGTTCAGTCACTGTATTTTTAGTTGTAAGATTTCTGTCTGGGTTGCTTGTTTGGTTGTTGATAGTTTGTATTTCTTTGCTGAACTTTCCACTTTGTTCTTGCATTGTTTTCCTAATTTCATCTATATGTCTCTGTGTTCTTATAGGTCACCGAACTTCTTTAAGATAATTATTAGAAATTCTTTGTCAGATGGTTCACAGAGCTCCACTACTTCAGGATCGATTACAGGAGGTTTATTAGCTTCCTTTGATGGTGTCAAGTTTACCTGACTCTTCTTGTTCCTTGATTCCTTGTGTTGGTATCTGCAGATTAAGGCAAATGGTCTCTTCCTTCAGTATTTATGGTTTCACTTCAGCAGGGAAAGACAGTCACCAGTCAGCTCAGCTTGGAATATTGGACAGGCCTGCTGATAGTGTCTGTTGGCAGGCAGGGCTTGCTATGGGGTTCTCTTGTTAGATAAGGCTACTGCCAATATTCTGAGGTATGGGGGTGGATGCTGCTTGCTGGGCTCTGTGGTTGGGTGCAACTGCTGGCTGGACTCCACATTCCAGCAGAGTGCTAGGAGGGCCTCCTAACTGGGTGGGGCTGCTAGCTATATCCATGGTCAGGTGGGGCCACTAGCTGGAGTCTGCAATCACTTCTAGTGGAGTGAGGTGGCAGGTTATGTTCCCTGTCAACATGGTGCTTGGGTTGGACTCATGAATGGGCAGGGCTATGGCTTGGGCTCTGCAATTGTTTCTGGTTGGGCATGGTCTTAGGTTGTTAGGAACCAGATGGTGTTCCTGGGTCATGTCAGGAACATCATCCTAACCAGATGGTGTTCCTGGCTTGACTCCATGTTGAGGTGGAGCCCTAGGCTGGGCTTTGCACTTAAGCAGGCCATTGACTGTGCTCTACTGTTGGACAAGGTCACTGGCAGGCTCACTGGTTGCAAGAACTATATTCTGCAGTTGGAGGAGTTAGAGACTGTGCTTTTCAGATGACCAGAGTCACTATCCAGGTTCCCTTAACAGGTGGGATTGCAGGTTATGCTCTCCAATTGGGCAGGATCCATAGCTGGGCTCCATCCCTGGGCAAGGCCACAAGCTGTGTTCAACAATTAGATAGGGCCCTAGGCTGGGCTCTGCTGTAGACCAGAGCAGTAGGGTGAATCTACAGATGGGCAGCACCATAGTCTGGGTTCCAAGGCTGCCCAGGGTCACTGTTTAGGCTCCTCAAACAGTTTGCTGGCTTGGCTCCCTGACTAAGCAGGGCTGTAGGACAGGCTTTGTGGCTATACACATTCTTTGACCAGGGTTCCTGGTCAAATAGGACCAGAGGCTACACTGAGCAGTTAGGCAGCACCGCGAGCATGCTTCTTTGCCTGGGTAGGACTGTAGAATGGGCTCCACAGTCAGCCTGCTCATTGGCTAAAGACTCAAATCAGGCAAGCTACAAGCTCCCATGCCAGATAGGACTACCGAACTTGCCTCTGCAGATGGACAGAGCCACTGGCTGCAGTCTCTGCTTAGGCACCACTGTAAGCAGGAATGTGGTCCCCCAAGATCTGAGCACTGGTTGCTGTGAACCCATCCCCTTCTCTGTCTCTAGTGTCTCCCCGTGGTTGAGTTCTACAGATTTCCCCAGTGATCCCTGTGAGGTGAGACCCGAGTGGGCTTCCCAGGAAGTGTCCCACAACGCTGGAGGAGCTGGATATCCAACTTGGGCTCTTTTTCCCACTGGAAAAAACAGACTCAGGGAGACCCTCTTGGTGTGGCACTGTGCTGGCCTGGGTCCTTCTCAGTCTCTGCAGTTCCAACGGATGTGTCAGCCTCATCCCAGTGTTCTGGGATATTTTACAATGCTGTCTAGCCCATAGATAATTGGTCCTCTTGGGCGGGGGGGCGGGACTGAAGTTAGTAATGACCTATGTCACCATCTTGATGACTACATTCCCTCTGCTTATGTTAATTGATAGGGATTAATCCTTTCTGGTAGGGAATGTAGAAATTTATATTAAGATCTTAAAGGTTTTTTTAAAATCATTTGACATAAATAATTTCACCTTTGGGAATTTATGCTAAGAAAACAATCAAAATTGCAGCAAAGATTCAAAAACATTTTTAAAAATCAAAGCATTATTTAAAATAGAAAATAAAGTAAATCTTTAAAAGTAAGTGGAATGACTGATGGAATGATGATAGCATGAAATATCACAGACATAATACTGAAGAAAAATTTCCCCCCGAAACCTAACAATGTGAAAAATAAGGTTAAGTAAATGGGATATGATGCTTTATATTTGGGTAAAATATGAACTCAACTATATGGTTGGAGGAAGAGGGTAAATTAGGGTGAGATATGATGTGAGATATGGATGATTTCAATTTTTTCATTTTTTAAAAAATTTTGTAATTTTCCCATAAGAGGAAAACAATCCATCTTATGATAAGAAAAAAGTATTTAAGAGTATGTGAGAGGAAGGTAGGAACAGTAAAAGGAAATCAACTTGTATTTTTCAGCCCCCAGAAGTGGTTTTCCTGGTACCACTGTATGTGAAAATTTTCCCTAAGTACCAAATTCTTTTTTTGCCTCTTCATATTGTTCATGGGGTTTCTGCGGCAAGAATACTGGAATGGGTTGTCATTTTCTCTCCAGCAGGTCAAGACACAATTAGAACTGGACATGGAACAACAGACTGGTTCAAAATTGGGAAAGGAGTTATGTCAAGGCTGTATATTGCTACCCAGCCTATTTAACTTCTATGTAGAGTACATCATGTGAAACGCCAGGCTGGATGAAGCATAAGTTAGACTCAAGATTCCTGGAAGAAATAACAACAACCTCAGATATGCAGATGATAGATACCACTGGATGTGTGTTAGTCACTCAGTTGTGTCCAACTCTTTGCGACCCCATGGACTGTGCCTACCGGGCTTCTCTGCCCACGGAATTCTCCAGGCAAGCATATGGGAGTGGGTTGCCATTTCCTACTCCAGGGGATCTTCCCAACCCAGGGATCAAACTGGAGTCTCCTGTGTTGTGGGCAGATTCTTTATCATCTGAGCCACCGTGGAAGATGCTGATACCACTTAATAGCAGAAAATGAAGAGAAACTAAAGAGCCTCTTGATGAGGTCGTGAAAGAGGAGAGTGAAAAACTGGTTTGAAACTCAACATTCAAAAAACTAAGATCATGGCATCCAGTCCCATCACTTAAAGGCAAATAGAAGGTGAAAAAGAGGAAGCAATGACAGACTATTTTCTTGGGCTCCAAAATCACTGCAGATGGTGACTGCAGCCATGAAATTAAAAGACATTTGCTCCTTGGAAAGAAAGCTGACAATTCTAGACAGCATATTCAAAAGCAGAGACATCACTTTGCTGACAAAGGTCCATATAGTCAAAGCTACAGTTTTTTCAGTAGTCATGTGCAGATGTGTGAGATGGACCATAAAGAAGGCTGAGCACCAAAAAATTGATGCTTTTAAATTGTGCTGGAGGAGATTCTTGAGAGTCCCTTGGAATGCAAGGAGATCCAACCAGTCAATCCTAAAAAAATCAACCCCAAATATTCATTGGAAAGACTGATGCTGAAGCTCCAATACTTTAGCCACCTGATGCAAAGAGCCGACTCACTGGAAAAGACTCTGAGTTAGGAAAGACTGAGGGCAGGAGGAGAAAGGGATGACAGAGGATGAGACGATTGAATGGCGTCACTGACTCAATGGACATGAGTTTGAGCAAACTCTGGGAGATAGTGAAGGGCAGAGGAGCCTGGCATGCTGCAGTCTGTGTGGTTGCAAAGAGCTGGACACGAGTAAACAACAACAGTTAACAACCAAATTCTTAGTTTGGGTTTAGCAGAGGATTATGAAGAACAGCAAAAAGAGTCTGAGGTCACAGAATAAAACTAAAGGCAAACCAGAAGACTCGTGGGAATTCCATAGTTTTTCAGTCATACCTCACACATCTTTGTAGGGAAACATTTTGGGGGTGGGGGCTTATACTTGTGCATATTTACAAGGGCTAAAACTGCCCCTCACTTCTCAAATAGCTCTTCCACCTGTGATTCAAAAGGCCTGTACCAAAATCAAAAAGCAAGGCAGCACAAATCTCAGCTCAATTAACTTCAAGCCTCATTTCACGTAAGGAAGCTACTCCTCCAAAAGCATAAGAGAATAAATGAGCACTCTAGCTTTAAAGAAGAGCCTCCCTCCCCTTTACTCCTTTGCCTGATTCATAACACCAGTACAACCAAAACTGTTTTGTGCTACAAGGTGAAGGTTTGGTGTGACAGAGGACAACCAATGAGTGGGCAAGGCAGGAAAATGATGAGTGGTGAGAGGTGGTGTGACACGCTGGTAAAGGAAAGAGGAGGAGCTCTGGAAGTAGCCTAAGCACACAAATCCCTCAGCAGCCCAGTTATAAAAAGCCTGGTCATCTCTGCACTCTCTTGCCTTTCACTTTCCTGAAAGTAAGCTTCTAAGAGAGAAGAGAGAGAGAGAGAAAAAAAAACCGGTCAACATTCACACACACAATAAAACCTGAAAACAGAAAAGTTTTAAGTAAGGCTGTGAAATATAAATTTCCTAAATAATGACTTTAATTAAAAATATAAACGATTTTACTTTTCCCATTCATTCAGAATATTTAAAGCTTCTGTATCACTAAAAAGCTTCAGGGGAGACTTATACAGATTCCTCCATTGTATTAATTTCTTTTATATGTTTTAATTTTAAAAGTATTGGTTGCTTTTTCTTTGTTGTTCTTCTTAAATGAAAAGCACTCACTCAAAGAGATCAGACTAATTTAACAACATAAGGGCCAGAGCAGAAGTCATTTTTGAGGGCAAAGATTAGACTAAAATTAAAACATGGTATCACCAAGCTTATGATTTTAAGATTTAAGTAGCTATGAGCTGCTGCTGCTGCTGCTAAGTCACTTCAGTCGTGTCCGACTCTGTGCGACCCCAGAGATGGCAGCCCACCAGGCTCCGCCGTCCCTGGGATTCTCCAGGCAAGAACACTGGAGTGGGTTGCCATGAGCTACTTACTATTAGTTATTTTGGGTGATTTAAACTCTTCCATGGATGGAGGAGCCTGGTAGGCTGCAGTCCATGGGTCGTGAAGAGTCGGACACGACTGAGCGACTTCACTTTCACTTTTCACTTTCACGCATTGGAGAAGGAAATGGCAACCCACTCCAGTGTTCTTGCCTGGAGAATCCCAGGGATGGGGAAGCCTGGTGGGCTGCCGTTTTTGGGGTCGCACAGAGTCGGACACAACTGAAGCGACTTAGCAGCAGCAGCAGCAAACTCTTCCAAGAGACTTTTTGACCATTACAAGGGACCAGTGAAAACTGCTTCCAGCTAGAAACAGACATACCATGTGACTCATCAGACTCAGATATTCTGTTGAACATAGAGATTACCTCACTTCTGCAATCGTGAGAAAAAACAGGAGGTACCCTCCTCATTAAAACACCAGAGAACAGAAAACTTTAAGGCAGAAAAAAATGTTTTTAGTACTAGTACCCTTTATAATTAATACCTGAATAACTTATTATCTAAGTATCAAACAGGGCCAAACCACTGTGCTGAGCTGTGATCTTCAGAACACAATTCTGGTTTATTTGGAAAACAAATATAGGAGGAAGACTGTGCATAAAACAGAATAAAAGCAAATAATACAGTTTTTGTCACTGGGGATATCCTGTAATTCAAGTTAGTACACTGGCAAACCCTTCCATAAATCAGCTTATGAGTTCATTTCTGTTCAACACTTTTCTTGATACCATTTAAGTTCTCAGGTCACAATTTTAGTTCACCACTCAGGCAAGACTGTCAGAATCACAGAACCTGAAGACAGAAACTCCATTATCAAGTTCATCTCCCGCATTTTGCAGTCATGAGGCCCACAGTCACATCTGGGGGAGATGTTTGGATTAGGTTACTCAACTTTCAGGGGAGTTCCCAGTCCATGTGGAAAGTCCACAGTGTGGTGGCAGCCCTATGCAGCCCCTGTGTAGCTCTGTGTAGCCCCCCAGTGGAGCTGCCCTTCAGAACACTGAACGCCAGGGCAGCCCCGGACCACAATGGCGCCTACCAGCTCTGTCCCTGGAGTCCATGTCTGACACTAAGTCACTGCTTTCTATTTTAGGATTATGGATCTGTGGATCAAGTAACTGCACGCTTTTCAGATGACCAAAGAATGACATTTTAACCCCAAACTTTCTGGAAACCAAAGTATTGTGACTAAAGGCTTCTTGAAGGCTATTAGTACCTCATTACAGAAGTTAGTCAACCACTAAGCAATACAAAGGGGCTTCCCAGGTGGTGTGAGTCGAAAAGAACCCACCGGCCAATGCCGGAGACATAAAGAGATGCGGGTTTGATCCCCAGGTTGGGAAGATTCCCTGGAGAGGGGCATGGCAACCCACTCCAGTATTCTTTCCTGGAGGATCACCCCATGGACAGAGGAGCCTGATGGGTTACAGTCCATGGAGTCACAGTCTGGACACACACACAAGCGATATAGATTTAGTTTGGGGCTCTACCTCTACCTATAATTATTTCCTTATAAAATTATGCTCCAAAGTGAGTTTCTCAAAACCATATATACTGTACTGGGGTCCTGTATGCTCCTTGTCCAAGATAATTTAGCATGATGGCAAACCTAAGTGCACAAATATTCAGGTCTCTGGAATTTGCCATAGGTATTCTATAACGGATGAAACAAGGTTTCTAAAATATAACAATGAACTTTTTTTGAAGCTAGAAATATCTTTTTTTTTCTATTTATGAAAGAAATATCTGTCTTGTAAAAAATGTGAAAATATCTAAAAGTATATAGTGTCAATCAAAAGTGACCTCATCACTCTAAAATCCAGTTTTCACTATAGGGTAACAGACTGGAGTCAGACTGCCTGCATTAAATTCTGGTTCTGCTGCTTAAGAACTGGAAGACCTCTCAGGGTGTTGGTGTCCTTTTCTATAAACAAAGACCATGAAAGCATGTGAGAATTATAACTAGTGTTGATTAAGTACTTTACAAAGTGTAGGTATTATTCCAACTACTTAAAACATATTAACCAATTTTAATAAAGTAGTTGATTGATACGAGTTAAAGCACTTAGAATAGTGCCTGAGATTTAGTCAAGGGCTCATTAAATGCTAACTGTTGTTATGGCCTTCCAAAACTTTAATGTCCATATAAACACACACACACAAACACACACACACACACACACACACAGTTTCAACAAAATGCATTTATATAAAATGTACTGTAACTGGCTTTTTCCCTAACTTGCAGACATCCTTCAGTGTTAATTCCAACAGATCCACTTTATCCTTTTTAAGCAACAAATAGTAATAATATTTACTAACATATAATAACATATTATACTAACATATAATGAATTGTTTCGTACTAGACACTGTGCTTTGTGTATCATCTCACTTAATCTTCTGCTGCTGCTTAGTCGCTCAGTCCTGTAGGACTCTTTGGGACTCCATGGACGGTAGCCCATCAGGCTCCTCTGTCCGTGGGATTTCCCAGGCAAGAATACTAGAGTGGGTTGTCCTTTCCTTCTCTAGGGGATCTTCCCAACTCAGGGATCAAACCTGCATCTCCTGCTTGGCAGATGGATTCTTTACCACTGAGCCACCTGAGAAGCCCCTACTTAATCCTCACAAGACCCCTAAAATGAATGTGCCTTTATTAGAGAAGAGGGTGGTGAGACTTAGCTGGATTAAGTAACTTGCCCAAGACCTTGGTGGAACTAGGATTTGAACTTGGTTCCTCTGTGACTGAGGGTCCAAGCACACTTCATTCTCTATAGTGCCATACTTTTTAACCAGCGTCCACTAAACCAATGTTCAAATGTTCTCCACTGATGGATGAGGAGGGGATTTTTCACAATGCTACAATGAATATATTAGATCATAGATTGTGCATGCTTTCTCCTATTTCCTTATTATATTCTTCTAGACATGCAACTGCTAAGTCAAATCATTCACATTTAAAATTTCGATACACATGGCAAGGTTGCTCTCCAGAGATATAAAACCAATTGATCAACCACAGTTACATGAGAGAGCCAAAACTAGTCACTGTCCATCTTTTTAATCTTGGCCAGCCTGATAGGACATCTTAGTTTTGATTATGTATTTCTTTGACTACAATGAGCTCCCAGGTAGCTCAGTGGTAAAGAATCTGCTGCCAATTCAGGAGACGCAAATTCAATCCCTGGATTGGGACGATCCCCTGGAGAAGGAACTGGCTACCTACTCCAGTATTCTTGCCTGGAAAATCCCATGGACAGAGGAGCCTGGCTGTCTACAGTCCATGGGGTCGCAGAGTCAGACGTGACTGAGTTACACACATACAATGAGTTAACCAATTTTCAGGTATTTAAAATAACTATTTCTTCTTTTGTAAGCTGCCTGATTTACATTCTTTGCCCAGCTTAAATCATACCATAATGCCAATATTGAAACAATTTCCATTTATACAATTTAAGAAAAAATCAGAGCATGCTTTAGTCCATGCAGGAACTGTAGTTATTACAACAGCAGCAAGGCACTTTCCTCTATAAATCAACAGTATCAAATCAAAAGTGTCACAAAGCTCAAAGGCTGACAATATGTGCAGAAATATAACTTTCCAAACTAAGTAAAACCTTCTGTGATTCAGATGTGACATTAAGACCCTGTTGTGCAGACCCTATTTATTTGGACCAGCATATATAGATTTTTAATAATGTCAAATTATTCTTCAGCAGAAACTTCCCAGCTTAGATAATAATTCTCTAGAAGGCAACTAATCAATGTCCTTCTCATTATCATGATCATGACTGTCATCATCACAGCCAATCTGAAGTGCCAGGTAGTACTGTGCGCCTCCTCTCAGGCAACCTCACGACAACCAGGGCCGGGAGACACTATTTCTATTTTCCTGAGAAACTGAGGCTCAGAGAGATGAAGTCATTTGCCAGAGGCCTCTTAACTAGTGAGTAGCAGAGTTGGGGTTTCAACCCTGTCTGACTCCAGAGCTATTATTCTATTGTTCCAACATTATGTCTACCTTTTATGACCAGACTCAAACGATTAAACAAAGCTAAAGCCAAAAAATAAATCTGTAACTTCCAAAAGGCAACTCCAGAGAAGGACTGGCCTTTTCTTACATGATCACCTTACTTCTTCTTGACAAATCTTAAATTGCTGTATAATCCCTAGTTTTAAAGAAACTTCAAAGGATCGACTCTCTCATCCTTCTATCAGGAACAAGGCTGTGCTACCCTTCCTCCACTGTGCTAACCTGACCTCTGGTCCACATAGCTATAGAAGCTGTTTAAAAAGTTTCATAATCTTGCTGGGAACCTTTGGTGTCCTCATTTACTTGTCTAAATAGGGGAAAAGCATCAGAATGTTTTGCTGTATGAGTGGGAGGATTAACCAACATTGAGAGGCTTCCAGAATCCTGGCAAAGATACCATCATGTGGGTTGAAGTCCATCCAGGTTTAAGCTGTGTCTAGATGGGGTCACAGTAGTCCTGAAATAACCTGAGAACAGAAAGGTCTCCTGGTGGTGACAAAGGAGTCCTTCTTATCTGCTTGGCAGTCTTATAATCAGAGGATTCTTACATCCAACCTAAATCTTTCCCACTGAAATTCAAGCCTATTTCCTTTTCTCATATTTGCCATAAAAAGAAAGAAATTCACTGCAGCAATTAACTTGCTCAAATTCTCACAGCAAATTAAAAAAAAGTAGCTGGAACCAGTACTGATTTTCTTTGATTCTCTTCATTGCATAATCAAAAGTTTTCAGTCCTTTTTTGCTAAGGGAAGAATTGCTTGTTTCTCGCAAGAAAACTGTGAAACTGGTTTGAAAATAAAGTTGCTTTATTTATAACTCTTCATAACTGGTACTTAACTGAGACAAAAGCCCTTCAGCAGTGCTTTTAAAGGCCTTTATTAACAAAAATAAAACCATAGGTAACTTTCTCAAACCCTTCTGTGTCAGGTACAGTGCTAAACATTTAACATTTTTTCATCTTGACAACAATTTTATGAAGTAGATGCTTCCCACATTTACAAATGAGGAAACTAAGGCTTAGTTAAGTCTCCATCCCAAAGACACAGAGCTAGTAAATGGAACCAATTCTGCCTTATAACTGAGCCTAAGCTTATAACCCACTCCACTACATCGTCTCCCATCTGACCTTTATTTTTAACTGGGTAAATAAGCCTCTGTTTATATAGCACTTTGTTTCTGAGAGCTCCAAGTTCTTTATAATAAATTTTATTTTCCTCATCTCTTTCCAACACAAAATTTGTGCAAATATGACAACCACAAGGTTTCACAGAACTAAAGAGAATCAGCTTAAGAATGCAGCAAACACCTTAAAAATCTAAGGAAAATAAATTATGTGCACCAAGATTTAGAGTCTGAGTTTGAGCAACTACAGAACTTCTGCACGAGACAACCATCTGGTAACAATCCATTTTGAAACTCTGTTCCATCAATCTACTTATTTATTTATTTATTCTCATAACTAAACCAAGCTATTTTCAGAGCTCATAAAATATATTTTGACATCTTGGATATATTTTGACATGTTGGAAAGACTCTCCTCTTTCGTTTTCCTCCCAAATTTTTATACACTCTTTTAACTGAATTTTAGATTCTGTTCTTAAAGTTCAATTAAAAACATTGTTGGGATTTTGACTAGGTATCAGTTTTTTGAAAAGGGGGAGGAAAGGGCATGGTGATTTAAGCACATCCAGCCTCAGCCACTGGTGGCTCAGCTGGTAAAGAATCCACCTGCAATGTAGGAGACCTAGGTTTGATCCCTGGGGTGGGAACGGCTGCCCACTCCAGTATTCTGGCCTGGAGAATTCCATGGACTGTATAATCCATGGGGTCACAAAGAGTCGGACATGACTGAGTAACTTTCACTTCCAGCCTCAGCCCCAGGATTAAAATTACCAATTGGATTTTGGTTCCTTTGCCAAGGTATTTCTATCACCTGGGAAACGAATATCCAAATTGAAGATTAAGGTTTTTAAAATTCTTTTAAATATATATATATATATATTTATTTGACTGTACTAGGTTTTAGTTGCAGCATGTGGGATCTAGTTCTCTGACCAAGGATTGAATCTGGACTCCCTGAACTGGGAGCTCTGAGTCTTAGCCACTGGACCACTGGGGAAGTCCCTAAAAATCCCTTTTTAAAAGTTGCATCCAAACTTAGAGTGTCTCTTATTGATTACAGGAAAAAAAAATTCAATATTCAGTAAACCTACCAGGTGGTGGTTGCAAAGCTGGCTTTTAGGATGACCAAAGATAGAGAAAGAGAAGACACCAGCCAACAGTTCCACTGGTTTTAGGTAACTGATCATTACTTGACCAATTATGATCAAATAATTGGCATCAAAAGCACCCCTTACACACCTGACACTCTGCTAGTAAGAAGAGACCTAAACAGTAAGAGAGGTGACCTGAGCACTTAAAATCTGGTGATCTGTTGAAAAAAGCAATACGAACCCACAAAAACAATCAATGCATGTGACAAATATGCCCAGGTAAGCCTATGTGATGTCAGCAGGGCTTCAAACAGGGAAAGATCAGTGTGGGCTGCAGTGCCCAATAAAAACTAAGTTGGCTAAACTCAGCTCCAGCTTACCTGAATGCAGTAATCAAAATCTAATGGCAGCTTTTTAGGAGCCCAAGTTAAGAAAAACAGTGATGAGCTCACCTTGGTTTATAAATCAGGACTCAGCCAAACTCCCAGCATCCTGATAAAAGGGCAGAGAGCCCATAAGCATGCCATCTCTCACTGTTCTCAAAGCAGCTACTCCAGATGACACATAGAAACTGGTGGGCACAGGATTAGCCCCATGGGAAATCCCCAAACACTCTGCAGCATGAGGGCTATTCAATACCAGAACCTGATCCTACTCCCCTATACTCAACCTGAAAAGTCCCTGTTCCAGAGGACTCACATCCACAGAAACTCCACCCAGTTTCCTCACATTATGGAAATTCACTAGTTTACTCAGAAGATCTAGTATGAGGGCTCCTCTATTTGTGGAAAGAGGTAGTTCTTTCCAAAAGCACTGAGTCAAAAATTTTTACCAGCACTAGATTTGTTCAAAGTAAAAAGAAAGGAATAAAAGAATTTTTTTAAGTTGAATAAACAGGATGAGCACTGTATCTCCTCCCAAGGAACAAAAAAACAATGCTAAACATAGCTAGGAAAACTGGTTGGGGGCAATGGGGGTGGAATTCTTAAAAAAATTTTAATCTTATGCAAACTCTACAGATATTAATTTTAAAATATTATTAGATAATGCAAAGCAAGACATCTCAGTGACTTTTTTACCAACCTGATATGTCAACAAGCATTACTTATGGTATTTTCTTTGAAAGTGCATAGAAAACTTACTTGTGAGTTAGTTTTAAGACCTGTGCATGCATGCTAAGTCATTTCAGTCGTGTCCGACTCTTTGCAACTCTATGGACTGTAGCCTGCCAGGATCCTTTGTCCATTGGATTCTCCAGGCAAGAATACTGGAGTGGGTAGCCATTCCCTTCTCCAAGGGATCTTCCCAACTCTTACATCTCCTACAATGGCAGCCACCTAGCCGTTACCACTAGCGCCACCTAGGAAGCCCTGGCAAGTTTTAAGGCAGCTTCACTAAAATGAGGAAGTTACGACCATTTATCCATCTAAGGTTCCTTCTCAATCTCATGACACTGTTTATACTTTTTAAAGGTAAGTTTTAGTACTTTAAGCATATGAAGAGTATTCATACAAAAGCCTCAGAACTCAATTTCTAATGAGATACACTGTAAATCATAAAACATTGCCTCATATCCTGTAGCTTTTAAGTGAAACTTGGATAATTCAGTGGGTTGTACATTTTTAGAAGTGAAATAAACACTCTGTATAGTTCCCTACATACTTCAGGAGTTGTGAAGATAAAGTGGGAGAGATAAAATTGCTTTCTAAAGGGCAAAACACTATTCAGTGTGCGGTTATACATACACTAGACAATAAAACCTCTACATCTGGGATGAGTATGTCTGGGGAGAGAAGGAAGGGAAGGACCACAAAGGCATTTCAGACTCTATCTGTAATGTTTTATTATCTCAATAAAAACTCAAGCAAACAGAGCAAAAAGTTAAGATTAGTGCATCAGGTACATGAATGTTCTTTACATTTTCCTAACTTTATAATAATCCATAATTAAAAGGAAGCTTCTAATATAATCTTGAGAAAAGAAAAATGACAAAGATTCCAAGAACTTTTAAAGGTTTCTTGTGGATAAACTTTTTAAAAGCTATTTATCCTTATACATAGAGTATCTTCCCTTCTCTAACAACTATTTTCCTTACTAATATGGTCACCGATTCTTTTCTCCCTTACACCTTCATCTAACAGAATCTAAATAAAATAGCACAACTCTCTCCAGGGCATACAGATAAATGAAGCTCAGGGATGTGGGCTCAGTGGACTTGATGGTCTTAGAACAGCTGGGAGGTGCATGAAGACTACCCCCAGTGGGAGAGGCTGCCAGTTTTCTGGAGCCAAGCCTTCAGTGAGGCATCATGATTTTTTCTGAAGTATAATGACTTCCCAGAATACCAAGATATCTATATTCAAAAGATTAAAAACATATCCCATATATACTGAAATATTCCCAGATGAAATACTGTTAACATTATCAAGAATTGTCTGTAAAAGAATACAAAAAGAATGAGTGTAGTTACAGATGAAATAAGATGCCATGCTTTGGTAATATCTGGTGATGGTACATGGGAATATATTATACTCTCCTCTATATTTTTGTATATATTAAAATTTTCCCACAATTAAGCTTTCAAAAAATATCCCCAAACTAAGTTGTTTACTTATTATCACATTAGGGCTTCCCATGTGGCTCAATCATAAAGAATACACTTGCCAATGCAGAAGAAAGGAATTTGATCCCTGAGTCAGGAAGATCCCCTGGAGAAGGAAATGGCAAACCACTCTAGTATTCTTGCCTGGGAAATCCCATGGACAGAGGAACCTGGTGGGCTACAGTTCATCACAAAAGATTCAGACAGGATTTAGCCACTAAAACAACAATTATCACATTAAAAGCCTTTCCCATTTTAATCTGCTGGGCCTATCCATGCCAGGGTTAATCCTCATGCCATCACTCCTCAACTGTGCACCGTGGCCTTAGTTACTCAGTCGCTTTGGTTCTGAGTTTATCCATCTGAAAAAATGAAAGGATTGGATGAGATGGTTCTTAACTTCCCTATTGGCTATACCATGATTACTGGATTTATAAAACTGACTTAGTTATTGAATAATACAGTTAAGAACTGCACATGTTATTAGTAATACACTGCACTCCAGTACTTTTGCCTGGAAAATCTCATGGATGGAGAAGCCTGGAAGGCTGCAGTCCATGGGGTCACTGAGAGTTGGACACGACTGAGCGACTTCACTTTCACTTTTCACTTTCACGCATTGGAGAAGGAAATGGCAACCCACTGCAGTGTTCTTGCCTGGAGAATCCCAGGGACGGGGAAGCCTGGTGGGCTGCCATCTATGGGATCGCACAGAGTCGGACACGACTGAAGTGACTTAGCAATAGCACTGGTCACATAGGGGCATCCTTAATCCCTCATTTATGTATTTATTTGACAAACATTTAGGGAATGTGCATTATGTGCCTGGCAGTGTTATATGCGACCCCATGGACTGCAGCCCACCAGGCTCCTCCGTCCATGGTATTTGCCAGGCAAGAGTACTGGAGTGGGTTGCCATTGCCTTCTCCGATATGTGGGTAGAATACAAAATTAAATGATGCAAAATCTCTGCCTTTAGGATCCAGTCTCACAGTGGAAAACATGTCTAAACAAATGACAACAATACAATGTATGATGACACCGCGGTGATGGAGGTAAAAATACTAAAAGGCTGGGGCTTCCTGGGTGGTCCAGTGGTTAAGTATCCACCTTGCAATGCAAGGGACACAGGTTCAATTCCTGGTCTGGGAAGAAGATCCCACATGCCTCAGAGCAAATCAGCACATGTACCACAACTACTGAGCCTGTGTGCCACAACTAACGAAGCCCCAGTACCTAGAGCCTGAGCTCCGCAACAAAGAGAAGCCAGTGCAATGAGAAGCCCAAGCACCATAACTAGAAGTAGTCCCCACTTGTCACAACTAGAGAGAGCCTATGTGCAGCAGTGGAGACCCAGCATAGCCAAAAATAAATAATCTTTAAAAAAAAATACTAGAAGGCCTTCACAATGTGAGAAAGCATGGAACTGTAAATAAATTCATATGCAAAGGGAGAGAGAAAGTAAGATGCAGTAGATGAGACTGGAAAGAAAACAGGGACCAGACTGAGAAGAACCCTGTATGCCACACCAAGGAATTTGGACAGTTTCTTGAAAAGTGATAAGAAAGGGATTTTAAAGATTTCTAAACCAGAAATGTTGTGGTGCAATTTACATTTTAGATGATCTGCTGGAACAGGAGTACAGATTTGGTGGTAGTTAGTGGTGTTTATAGAACAGAGGAGGGTAAAAAGGATGGAAATTAAATCTAGTATTTAAGAGAAAACTAAAATGATCCAGTCCATGGGGTCTCAAAGAGTCAGACATCACTGCACGACTGAACTGAACTGAAAATGGTCGAGCAGGATATGCATGAGGCCTTGAACTGAGGTAGATGGAGATCCCTGAGATTCTGCTCTAGCGGCATCCTGAGGTTCAGAACAGGGAACAGAAAGCATACTCAGTTACATGAGGAAGTAGTTGTTAATGTACTAAAAAGGCAATCAGTTCCTTCTCCAAAGTATAAATGAAGCAAAGATCTTAGAAATGCAGGTTTTAGGTACTCTGCTATAATTCTATTTCTTTCTTCCAAGATAATATAGAAATTATAGCATGAGACATTATCTATTCACCATTATTGAGGGGCCAGGTTCAAGCACAGTATCATACATGTTGTTGTCATTGTTTAATTGCTAAGTCATGTCTGACTCTTTTGTGACCCATGGACTATAGTTGCCAGGCTCCTCTGTCCACGGGATTTCCCAGGCAAGAATACTAGAGTGGGTTGCCATTTCCTTCTCCAGGGGATCTTTCTGACCCAGGAACTGAACCCACGTCTCCTGTACTAGCAGGTGGATTCTTTACCACTGAGCCACCAGGGAAGCCCCCCACACAGCAGGTGCTTAACAATGTGGGTTACGTGTTGGATATGATGAGTTTTCATAAGCTAGTGAAACAGTGCCATGTGTACAGGTGATTAACTCCCTGCTCACTGGCCATATTAGCAATGACTTGATCAAGAGCACCAGTAAGGAAAGATGAAAATTATTTTCCTGGTAATTTTATGCCCCTCTGAGACCCTCCCCACAACCCCCTATCCCCTTCAGATTTTTAGTCCATATCAGCAATAATCCCCACACAAGGGAGTGAGTGGATAGTTCAGTTATTATTTGAGTCAGACTACACCCCACATGTAGACTATTACAGAAGATACTTTTTTCCTTATAAATTACATTGTATCTTTTATTTGAGCTCCCAAGGGGGCACTTCTGAGAGTAGAATTAGGAGCTCTCAGTCAGTCCTAGGTGCTGCAAACCACATGGACTTGTGTTTCAACTTTTATAAAACAAAAGCAGTATTTTCCCTCAGAAACCATTATCTTTATTTAAATAAAGATCATAAAAAATAAAGAACAGAAAGGGAGGTCATCTAAACAACAGCTTGCTATCAATGACTATTGTCTGAAATTAGAAAATTCTGCCCATCTGTTAAGTATTTACTTTCTTATACTTTTTAAGATTTTCTCAGCAGTAAGCCTATGCTACTAAACATCAAAACTTGGAAATCTGATCATCCAATTCCAAACTCATAACTTTGTAAAATGTTAATATCACTTCAGACATTACTGACAATAACAACAATATATAATTAATAGTAACAAACTGAGCATTAATCATGAGTCAGGTAACAAGCTTAACACTTTATATACAATGTGTCATTTGATTTTGATCCTCACATTAATCCTAAGGAGTAGTACATAAAGTTACTGCCACTTTGCAGTAGGGAAAAATGGGGTTCAGAGACATGTACCTTATCTGATATGATATATCCCAAACAAGCCTGCTAGACTCAGTAGCCCAGAACTCTTCACCACTCTGCAGTACTCTCTCCCAAACCCATTTAAGGATTAAAAAAAAAACCCAGAGGCTCACAAAGTTGACAAGACTTGTTGAAGGGCACATATTTAGAAATGCAGACAGCACTAGGCTCATGGTTCAGGGCCTCTACCACTCTACCTTTAATACTGGATCTGTTCCATGAAACAAATCATAATCACCCTACAGGAATCAGCAAAGTATAAAACCCCCACCCTGTTAAAAAAAAAAAAAATCAAACAACACAGGCTTTGTCAACATAGCATAAAGGTCATAACGTTATTTAAAAAAAAAAAAAAGCTAGTAGGGTTTCTTTTTGACACATCAAGGACATTTTAAACTCAAATCATAAAAGGAGCTAATTTAGAAAATAATGCTTCTCAGATGTGTAACTGTGCCTTTATTTTTGCTTTCCCAATATTTATTTACATGTTTCTTTTACAGTTCATATTTAATTGTCAAAGTTTTCAGTACTTCTCAGGGACTTGGGAAAAGGTTAATGAGCAATTTTCTGTCCCCAACCCACAAAGAAAACGATGTATACAATTAATCCTCATAGATCCTATTGCCAAGTAGCAAGCAAGTGCAGTATCTCTCTGATGTATGGGGTGGGGGCGGGAGACAGAATGGGTGAAAGAGGGCAGAGAGAAACATTAAAAAAACCCCACACTTTGGGGGCTCATTTCTTCCAAGTGACTTATGTCTCATAGTTGACAAGATGATCCCACCCTTGAATACAAGGAAGTTGCACCCAGTCTCACAAAGCACAGATTCAATCACCCCAAACAGAAGTCTGGACTTCCCTCCAAGACAAATATGGAATTCAATCTGTGTGATGCTTTGAATGCAGCTAATTAACTTGCAATCCTTCATTATGACCAAACAAGGGAGGGAAAAGAGCTACCTTCCTGGTCCTTCCTTGAGGGGGAAGCAAAAGGAAAAGGCATAATATTTAAATCCCACAGCAAAGTTTGAAAACTTTTCCATTAAGATACACACCCTAGCTGAGTCATCATCGGAACACCCTACAGCGGCTCACCTCGGTACTAACCACCTTTGTTATGCATGGTCATTCCAACTCTGCTAAATCACTCAAAATAGACGGGATAAGAAGCTGTAATTTGTTTCACTCCTTTCACTTATTTAACTCTATAATTTTTAGAACAAATGCACTGACCTTAATTTCTGTAAGTACTTAATCTATAGCTGAATGAATCAAGAAGCCACAGCTGAGTGAAAATTATATCTGAAAATAGCCACTAGCCAAAGCAGTAAGGGACCCTGATGCTGGGAAAGATTGAAGGCAGGAGAAGGGGACAACAGGGGACAAGATGGTTGGATGGCATCACTGATTCAATAGACATGAGTTTGAGCAAACTCCAAGAGCTGGTGAAGGACAGGGAAATCTGGCATGCTGCAATCCCTGGGGTTGCAAAGAGTCGGATATGACTGAGGGTCAGAGCAACAACAAAGCAGCAATAGCAACAAAGAAGATTACTTCATGAACCAAAGAGAATGTTTCAAATTCAAAATAAAGATTATGAGGGGGGAAATTTTCTTAACCTAAAGTTAATGAGTGGACACTTTTCAAATATGTTTACCTATTTTCCTGAATAGTTGTATAACATTCCCCTATTAAATCTTGGCTCCTCCATCCATGGGATTTTCCAGGCAAGAGTACTGGAGTGGGGTGCCATTGCCTTCTCCGAGGAGGACTCCAACCAAGCTCTAAATCAGTGAGAGCTCTCTATGGTATTTCTAAAGCCTTTCCCCCATTTTTCCCTCTCCAAATAGTTGACAATGGCATATGGGGGATGGGGTGGAGGTTGAATTAAAGGCTATGGAGCTCTTGAAATCTTTCACAGGCCACAGTCCACTCACAAATATCCAAAGTGTTTTGATGTGAGCCTGACACACAAGGCAACTCCAGTTCCAAGCTCTCCTCCTATTTTGATTCCATCCACCATGTTGAAAATGTCTTTCCATTCTTTTACCACTACGTTAAAAAACAATACAGAGCTTTAGGTAAATTCTTTTAAAACTAAATGAGGTAACACTTTAGATACCAAGTCGATAACTACCTTAGGAATCTACTTCTGAGACTGCAACTAGACTCACTGAGTTTGAATCGGATTCCATTCTTGCTAGCTTTGGATCTTAGAGAAGTTAATTCACCTGAGTCTTTAGTTTTCTCACTGATTAAAGAAATTTTTGTCGGTTACTACATGTGATGCCTTTAGGATAGTACCCGACACTTGAGTGGTCAATCTGGAGAAACTGTTATTACCATTATTGCTGTCCATCGTCACTGTTGTTAACTTGATAATCTGTTAACATACCCCTTTCACCATCCTTCTAGTATGTGGAAGAATCTATCAGGAGATAATCAGATTTCTGATTAAGCTGAAGAAAATAATCCATTAACAGCTTGGTCGGCAAGTTACATATTTCAAAGAACTTAACATCATAAGGACTCAACCACTCAATTATAATAACAGTTTAGGATTCATTTAAATCTCTTATGGGCAACTGTTACAGATTTCAGGCAGGCCCTAAGTTATGAGTATTTAATTTTGAAATAATGAAGCCAAACATATTTTGTCTTCAAAATCATTACAATATGTCTGGAGAGATGGCTGCATCTCTAACTAGGCTACAGCATAGAGAATTAAACTACAGTAATTTGAACAGGAAACAAAATAGGTTAATTTTTCCTGGGGTTAGGAAAAAAGAGCAGCAGCAACAAAAATGACACTGAAGACTGAAAAGTTATAAGTTATGAAATGTAACATTTGCCCCATGAATTTGCCATGGTGATTTTATATAAAACTTAATTTATACATATTAAAATACTAGGTTAAAAAACATATAGCATCACACAATGAAAAATAAGCTACAAACTAGCATAAGACATTTGAAACATAAAAATAAAGAACTAAATACAATGGTAATATAATAGTAAGTTATTCTTAAACAGTTCTTACTATGTATCAGGCACTGTTCTAAACTATATACATGTATCTTAAATACATAAAGAATTACTATGAATCAATAAGAAACACACAAACAACAAAATTTTTAAAAGAGCAAAAATCCCAAATAGGAATTTCACAGAAAACAAAAATGGCCCATACACATAATGAAAGATGTTCAACTACAATTCTAATCAAGGAAATGAAAATTAAAACCCTGATGAGGTATCAGTTCACACACTGAATTCACAAACACTAAAAAGGCTGTCAGCATCTAGTTCTAGCAAAAATGAATAGCCAATGACTGAGCAATCCTACTCCTAGGTATAAATAGAAAAGATACCCCTGCACAAGGGCAATACCTAACAACATTCAGTGGACATTGTTACTACAGATAAAAAAAGTATGAAACAAATAGAATAGAAGATTCTATTATATGGTCTACTATATTCTATTATATTCTATAGACCATATATTCTATTATACGGTCTAATATAAGACCATCAATAGAACTGGAATAAAAACAAATTCTGGTACATTCATCTAACTGAAAACTACACCACAGTGAAAATGAACAAGGCACCACCACCTGGGTGAATCTCAGAAACATAAACTGGAAAAAAAGGAAGTGAGTAAGAGAAGATTATGCACTGAATGTTTCCATTTATATAAAGTTCAAAAAAACAAGCAAACCTAAAAAATAATACTGACTCAATGGGATCTACTCCAAGGTGATGAAACTGTAAGTAAAAGCCAGGAAGTGCTAGCTGTTCAGTCACTAAATCGTGTCTGACTCTTCAGCTTACCATAAAATTAAAGACAGCTCGGAGGAGGAAGGGCATTCTGGAAGCTTCTGGGATACTGGTAAAGTTTTAGTTTTTAAACTCCCTGGAAGATACTTTGTGGTCGGTTTCATTATTTTTCCTTATTTTGTACAAACATGTAACACAGTTCAAAATCTTAAAAAAACAATTTAACATGTATTCCTTTTAGATGAGTCCTAGGCAAGTCTACATAATGAATCCATCACTGAAACAATGTATACATTGCAGACTAGAAAAGTAACAATTTTAAAATAAAGAAAACTTTAAAATCTGCAGCAGAAACAAAAACCCTAAAACTTTAAAATGGAACCAAACTGATTCACAAGCAGAAAAACAACACAGTAATGACTCAAAGCATCAGTTATTCAAGTGTGTTCTATAAAACATTTTTTTCTTAGATGTCTAAGGGAAAACGGGAACCAGGTGTGAAATAAATTTGAGGATTAATGGGTTAAACAGATAAATCTCCTAAGGAAGAAATAGAATTTCCTTAACTTGACTCTAGAATCTTTTAACATGGTGAATTACATTGTGATCTTTTAGGATTCATATTTCCTATAACACAAACTGGGGAACATTTTATGACACAGAGGTCATACCAGAGAGAATATCCCCAAGCCAGGTGAGAGCAGATGATACGCTGGTGAAAGGTATTCAGATATCTAAGTCTTCAGTAGCTGATCTGGTCAAGCCAAACCCTGGGCAGTTGGGATCAAAACCCATAACCAAATACAACCCTTTAGTAACTAAGGGAACAGTCATTTCAAGTGTTACATGAACATGGTGACAGCTTTATGTGATTCCCTTGGGGGCAATACATAACATTAGGCATAAGGTGCAACAGAAAAGATCTGGATGGAGTATAAAAAATAAATCTATTTCTACAGCTTTTAGCAGGTCTTATTTGGTTTAGGTAGAGTTCAATAGAAGCCTCCAGTACAAAAATATGTTTCAAATCATACCTCTTAGTTAAAAGGTTTTACACTAGGCTTCCCCTAATACAATTAGAAAGTTTCTAGTTTTCTACTAAAGTTTTCCCTAAGTAAAATGAATCTGTGAACTGGGTCAGCCAGTTCTTCAAAATGTGCTTTTATTACCATAGGAAAATAAGGTGATAATGCTCTTCAAAAGAAAACACATCCAGAGCAGGGGGCACAATCGGGGAACTAAGATCCCACATGCTGTGCTGTGTACCCCTCAAAAATGATTAAGAATGATAAATATGACAGTGACAGAAGGAAGAACACCTGTCATGTGGACATACATGGCCAGTCATTTCATTACAACCAGATTCCTACTGACAGCCAAATCACAATAAGATTCCGAAGTATGCATGGAATCAGAATTTAGGAAGTAAGAGGAACTGAGAATTTAATGGTCTTCTTCCATCCTGGCAATAACTGTTTTTTTCTTTAATTAAGCAACTCCTATGTCTAGGCATTCTTCCAAGTCCTACAGATATGGAGGTCTTTGCTTTCAGAGAGCTCATATTTAAGTAACAGCTGAAGAATATATATTTTATCAAAGTTTACTATAGTATTATTAACAGGGTAAAAAAATTTCAAAGCAATCTAAGTGTTCAACAATAAAGCTGTTGATTAAATATAAATCTAAATGATGGGGAAAATATAGTTTTTAAAGAATAGTACTTTTAAGAAGTAATTCAAGATGTGGAAAAATGATTACGGTGCAACATTAAACAAAAAAAGCAAGCTATGAAAGTGTATGTAGTGTATGATCACATGTACATGTGTATCACATGTATACTTACATATATGTATAAATTTCCTATTCTTCTAGATGCACAAGAAAAAGACCAGAAAGTCACCAATAATTATCTGTTTTTCCTTTGATATTTTTTCAAAGGTAACTGAAAACTTGATACCTTTTCAAACTTTCTAATTTCCTGAAATATCACTACATGTCTTTTATCACCAAGGGCAGGGATCACTTTCAAAGTAATTTCAACCGACATAAATACCAGAATCTCTTCAGATTTATCTTTAAGAAGCCATCCACGAATGCCAGTTCTTGGCTCTGTCTTTGAACTTTCAGAGAGAGAAGTCACCCTTCCCTATGCCTGTAAGCCATACTCCACAAGGATGAGTAACACACTTTCTTATCTCTTCATTCCTACTTCTTGCTTCTTCCTTTCAACTTAAACATCTTACAAAAAACTTACATTTAATTACGTCAGAAAGTAAATGTGTACACAGCCAGTCTGCTAACAACCCCATTTCTAGCCATGGCACTAACCTTTCTCCCAATCAGAATCTTGGAAAGCAGCCTTCATACACCTCTTCCTTTCCCATTTTGGGTTCATTAATAAAATCTATTGAAATCTCTCTCCCATTGCATCTTACTCCTCACCCATACTTCTGCCCCTGACCACACTGTCAGTAACATGATGGTGCGTGTGCACATGCTGGTCGCTCCGACCCCATAGACGGTAGCCCACCAGTCTCCCTGTCCAAGGGATTCTCCGGGCAAGAATACTAGAGTGGGTTGCCATGCCCTCCTCCAGGGGATCTTCCTGATCCAGAGATCAAACCCGTGTCTCCAATGTCTCCTGCACTGGCAAGTGGGTCCTTTGCCACTAGCGCCACCTGGGAAGCCCTACGTGACGGTACCAGCGTTCAAGCGGGTCTTCCCGAGGCCATCTCACCCTTCTCTAAATCACGGCTCTGTATACAGGATTTGGATGATGTCATTCGGAGGCTCAAAAACTTCGAAGCTGTCTCCTTTTTTCCATTCCAATCTTAACTTCTCTGCCTGGCTTTTATTAAACCCCATAATTTGGCTCCACCCTAACTACTTGACTCTATTTTCCATTATTTGCTGGTCTCACCCCTCATCAACCAAGAGACATGCCATAATCAATCTTACCACCAAGCTCTGGAAAATCTAAACATAAAAATGGCCTTTCCTTTCATCTGCACTTTTATTTTGAAAGCCTAATGGATTTCCCATCTTTTACAAAGGTTTTCTTGATTTCTCCAACCTCATTTATGTTTCACTTTTCTGAACCTGTCTCAAGTGTGTATGTGTGTGTATGTGTGTGTGCATAAGTTCTTCATCTATTCATTCACTGATGGACACGTAGGTCATTTCCATATCTTGGCTAGTGTAAATAATGCTATGAACATGGAGGTGCAGATATCTTTTCCAGTTAGTGTTTTTGTTTCCTCTGAACATATTCTCAGAAGTTACTATGTAATTTTGACTTACTGATCAAGTGGACTTTAAGCTTAAAGTGGAAAAAGAGATAGAAAAAGTTCAGATATTACTGCAACAATGAAAGCAGCTGGTCAGGCTCTCTTTAAAAAATGACAATAGTGAGAATGGTTCAGCAAGTTATTTATTGCAGAAGAAGAAATGGGAAAGGTGTGAGCAACAATGCAGCCTTAGATACCTGCAAACCCATGTCCAGAATATGGGATTAAATAAAGAAAGAAAATTAGTGTTATAAAAATAAGCTAAAAATAAGTTATAATACCACTAAGCATCACTGAGATCTGAAGGGATGGGACTTAGAAACATAAAGAACTGCTGGTCTGGATTATTTTAGAGGCTGAAGCTGACACAGAAAGAAACCAAGCTGTAATGGGGACTTCAACATTTGGGATATTTGCTAGAGCTCTCTTATAGCTAAAACTCAAGGCACTGATAATGCCTTGCTTAACCTTCATCTCTCACATAGGGAAAGAAACATTCTGGATAGGAATACAACTACTTGGAAGAAATCAGCTGACTGAAGAGCAATGGTTAATTGGAAAACCTGAGAGTAACTCTCAACTCTACAATTGCTGGGGACAGGAATGTGGGACATGCTTAGGGAACAGAAATTACAAAAACTTCAGAGGAAAGAAAAGTAAACCCTGTTGAGACTCTAAAAGGGAAGATGAGTCATATGTTTTAGGAAGTTCTCAAGAACAGAATTCTAGCTAAACTATCCTTGATTAATTAATCCCATAAAAATACTGAGCATCCACTATGGGCCAGGTAATGGGACTTCCCCAGTAGCTCAGCAGTAAAGAATCCGCCTGCAATGCAGAAGCTGCAGGAGATGAGAGTTCAATCCCTGGTCAGGAAGATCGCCTGCAGGGGAGCATGGCAACCCACTCCAGTTTTCCTGTCTGGAGAATCCCATGGACAGAGGAGCCTGGTGGGCTACAGTTTATAGGGTCGCAGAGTCAGACATGACCAAGCATGTAGGCAACAAGGAAAATACAAAGGAAGTAGAAAACATGATTATTGCCCTGGAGATAGTGAACATTTCAAACTTAGTTGAAAGAAAATTTGGGCTTCCCTAGTGGCTCAGAGAGTAAAGAATCTGCCTGCAATGCAGGAGACCTGAGTTCAGCATCTGGGTTGGGAAGTTCCTCTGGAGGAGGGCATGGCAACCCACTTCAGTATTCTTGCCTGGAGAATTCCCGCGGAGAGAGGAGTGTGGTGTGCTATAGTCCAGAGGGTTGCAAAGAGTCAGACATGACTGAAAGTAAATTATAAACTGAAAATGAATTTAAAAGAATAACTAGATGATATCTGGCAAAACTAATACAATTAAGTAAAGTTTAAAAATAAAATAAAATTAAAAAAAAAAAAAAGAATAACTAGGAAGATGTTTCATATCCACACAGGACTTGATAAAATAACAGGTTTAAACTGCTGGGTTTTAAAGTAAATAATTCTTAAAGCTATATCACTAGAATAATCTAGGAAAGAAGGCTGAGATACAGTGAGAGAACTAAAAAAAGAAGATAAGTGAGAAAGACATGTGGAAAGAGATAGAACCAAACAGTATGCCCTGGTTCACTCTAGTTACATAGAAAAAAGTACAACTGAAATGATTTGGTATAAAGAAAAAAAAATGGCATTCTGGTTATAATGTGCAACAGAGAAAAGGAGAAGAGTCTGAAAAGACTAGCTGCACACAGAGCTCTCCAACGAACTGAGGTTTTAAAAGACACAGATAAAAGACAACACATAACATGGACACCTGGAAAAGCAGCTCAGGGTGACATCAGGAAGCAAAAAGTCCACAGTGAGCTGAGCTTAAGAAAACCATCAAGGGTACCAAAGGGGCTTTTGAATTTATGTCCAGGAGAGAAAATTTACAAAAGGCCTGGGTACACTGGTTAAAGTGAACGGTGTAGTTAACACATGACAGGGAAAAAAGAACGACCTCTACCTTTTTGTCACTTTTTAAAAATTTTACATTGAATACCACCTTACAGTTTACATGTTTCTATTTTACAATGTCCTTGAGAGGTAGGTCCAGCTCCTACTTTAAAGAGAACTCTCTGTCCAGTGTGCATCCCCCACTTGAACTCGGCCTCCTTCCTTGGTCTCCTCCTCAGGACAACGGCCGGAAGTGGAGTCCATGGGGTGAGGAAACCAAAGCCCAAGATGGCGGGGGCCACAAAAGAGCTGCCCCCAGTGCCTTGCAGGTCTTCTGACTCAGCCAGCTGACAAGGTCACACACCAGGAATTTGCCTGTGAACTGTGCTGAGGACAAGTACTCTTTGATGGATTATGGAGACCTGAGAGCTCTGCTAAAAGACAGAACACAGGCCTCCCAATCCTCCAAAATGAGGAAAGAGCATGAACATTACAAAACACTAACATGAACATTACAAAAGAGCATGGATATGATGAAACACTAATATCAGTAATAATGTTAGGCTTATCACCCAGCTTGAAGAGTATTCGAAAAAAGATCATAAAGCAGATGGCTTCTGAACAAAGATGGGTGGTCACTAAAGATCCACATGGATTCAGGAGAAACAAGTCTTGCCCAGTAACTCTACTTCTTTTCTTGGCAAACCTACAAGGCAAACAATCTATGTGACTCTTTGAAAGGTATTTAACAAGCTTCACTCTCCAAGTTTTTTAGAGGGTAAGGGAGAAAGATGAGGAACATGGACTGAGATGTGTTTATAAAGCAATAAAACTCAGAATGCTCATAGACAAGTTCTATACAAGACTTATGGGGCTTCAGCAGTTATACTAACAATGAACCAGATAAAGCTTTTAATGACACTCTTATCAAAACGTGAGGATGAATAGATCCTGGAGAATAACCAAGAGCAGGACAGCAGAGTCAGAATCCAAACTAATTTTAACAGAAGGTTAACTTTAACAAATGAAATTTAATAGAAAGAAGGTAAAAATTATATTTGGATTCAAAAACAAATGCTAAGTATAAATTGTGATAAACTATTATATACATAAGGAACAACTAAAGATTTTGCTGAATAAAGCTTGACACAAATTAAAAGTATGGAAAAGCTGTCCTCAAAATTTACATGATCTCAATCTTAGGCTTAGTTGATAGACATAGATTAGAAACAAGCAAGATGAATGCCATACACTAGGCTGTATCACTGGGTTCTGACCTGGAGAAGTTTTCCATAGTTGGCAATGTGCTATAGTAAGTACAAAAGGACAAAGTAAAATGTCCTCACAATTTGAAAATTAAGTCACCCTCTGGGAGTAATAACAGCATGAACCAAAAGAATTAGAAATGACTATCAACATAAGTAATTCCAAGAAAAGGTATAATTGAAAATATTTAAGAACACTCAAACCCAATCAAAAGTGAGCATGGTGTACTTTCTGGGAGGCTGGATTATAACAGAATATGAATTAAGAAAGCTGCTGCTGCTGCTGCTGCTAAGTTGCTACAGTTGTGTCTGACTCTGTGCGACCCCATAGACAGCAGCCCATCAGGCTCCCCCGTCCCTGGGATTCTCCAGGCAAGAACACTGCAGTGGGTTGCCATTTCCTTCTCCAATGCATGAAAGTGAAAAATGAAAGTGAAGTCGCTCAGTCCTGTCCGACCCTTAGCGACCCCATGGACTGCAGCCTACCAGGCTCCTCCGTCCATGGGATTTTCCAGGCAAGAGTACTGGAGTGGGTTGCCATTGCCTTCTCCTAAGAAAGCTGAAACATTGTCAATTGTGTTTTTGTCTGGCTAAAGGAAAGACTGTATTAACAGAAGGTCCTCAGTCACTCAGTCATGTCCAACTCTTTGTGGCCCCATGGACTGTAGCCCATCAGGCTCCTCTGCCCATGCAATTTTCTAGGCAAGAATTCTGGAGTAGGGAGCAATTTCCTACTTCAGGGGATCTTCCCGACCCGGGGCTCAAACCTGCATGTCTTGTGTCTCCTGTATAGATGGGTGGATTCCTTACCACTAGCACCACCTGGTGAGCCCGTTAAGAGAAGAATATTACATTAATCTGTTGGGGGTGGGGACAGGAGTTTAACAAGCAAGATTTTGCCTGTATTCCCCAACACTGTCTGAGACAGAGACAGTGCTCTGGACATGTCTGGCTAACTATGTCCAGAGCACTGCTGGTAGGTGTATCCTTATTACAAAGAGGCTCCATCAGCTCTCCTGGCTCAGTGACACTCCTCATTAAGATGACCTATTTTGATTAGAATTAACCACTTCCCAAGTAGACTGTCCTACTGGGGTGACAGTGTGCTGACCAAATTATGAAGTTTCCGTTCTACTCACAGTGATATTAATAAATTCATTAGTTGACATCTTGCTTCTCTGTCAGTCTCCTGGTCACTTGCTAAATATTAAGTAGATTCCATAATCCCAAATATTTCTGGACACACACATACACACAAATTGACATTTATGGAACTGGAAAAGCAAAGTCTATACATTAAGTTGTGTCATTCTATATCCAGGTACCACAAACCTGTGAAGTCCTGTTTCTCTGTACGATAACTGTACTTTATCTAAAAGTGAACCACACATTTTAAGAGAGAAAACTAACAAAATATAACACATGTGGAAGAGAGTAGTCAGGAAAGTAAAAAGTCTGAAATCCCTGATATTTGAACAAATTTGAACACGCTTAGCTTGAGACAGAGAAGATTGAGACAGCTGTCCTCAGTCGTCACTCTTGCTGTTGTTTAGTTGCTTAGTCGTGTCTGACTATTTGCGATCCCATGGACTATAGCCTGCCAGGCTCCTCTGTCCACGGGATTTCCCAGGAAAGCATACTGGAGTGGGTTGCCATTTCCTTCCTCATTCTTTCAGTGATATGAAATTATCTCTAACTCTGTGATGAGAATCAGTTGAAATCTGCGTAATGAAGAGTTTTTCAATTTATACTGTCCCAGGCCTGGCACAGGCATGGTTCAGTAAGTCTGGACACATGGGAAATGTTCTCAATGTTAGCTATGATTGTGTTGTATTACAAGATGCTGTGGGAATGCAAAGGAGGGGTACCTAACTCTGAACAAGAGGTGCGAGATCAAGGAAGGCAACCTCAAAAGTAGAGATACCTAAGCAGGGTATGAAAGAAAGCACGGGAGTTACCCAGAAGAGTGTGGGAGAAGAATTCCAGAAAGAAGCATGTAAGATTCAAGGTCAGAGAAAGCTGCAGAGGTGAGTAGAGGGGGTAAGGAAAGAGAAGGCTAGAAAAGCAAAAGGGCACCACTTCTGGAAGGGACTCAGGTCACAGGCCATGGTAAGGAATCCGGTGGAGATGATGGAGAATCACTGGAAATTGTAACTGTGGGAGTTACATAATCCGATTTATGTTTGAGAACCCTTTTGGCAACCACACATAAAAGGGACTGGAAGAGCACAAGGCTGGTAGCAGAAAAAGACGGTTATTTCAATAATTTGGAGTCCACATGAAGATACTGACATTGTAGAAAGAGCCGAGATGGGGACTTCCCTGGTGGTCTAGGGGCTCAGACTCCATGTTTCCAGTTCCAGGGGCCCAAGTTCGATCCCTGAAAGGGAACTAGATTCCACATGCTGCAACGAAGAGTTTATGTGAGTGATAAACAAGAGGAGAGTCAAGGATGATTTCCAGCTTTACGGCTGGGACAACCAAAGAGAATAATACCGTGCACTGGAGGAGGTAAGAAGCCTGAAACAGATTCTGGGAAAGGAGAAGGTAACACTGAGTCTTCTGGAAAAACACCCAGGTGGTGATGTCTACGAAAGATGAGCCATTGGAGTCTCAAGCTCAGAAAAGGGGTCTGGTTTGAAAGTCATCATCAGAGTAGTCACTGAAGGAAACATCAGAGCCTATGAAATCATCCAGACCCCAGAGTGTGAGAAGTAAGCAGAGGGTTGGGGACAGAAGGCTGGAGAATACCAATCACTCAGGACAATGAAAGTCAGTGATTTCATGATCTGTTAAGTTTCTTTTCTTTGCAAGGAACTGAAATATTTAGGCAAAGACTAAATACCCACTTACCAAGAATTAGGGGGAATTCACAGCACAGAAATGGACTATCTGACTCTATAGGATCTTTCACCTCTGAAAATGAGTCAAAGACTTTAATTCAATCTAGTATTTCTTACAATCTGAGAAAACTTTTTATCACCACTACAGAAAAACTAAAATCATACTTTTTTTTTTTCATACTTAATTTAATTCTTTGGCCATGTTTGTCCAAGGATGAAAAAACACTTTGAGGAACTTAAGTTTCTTGTTTGATAATGTCTCCATAAAGGGAAGGAGTCCCTGACTGACCAAGACAGGAGAGCACAGGCTCTCACCTGATTTCTTGTTCTATGTTCCCCTCTATGGGTCCTGTTATACAGTTGGTATCTGGATGTAGTTTTACCCAAACACATGTGCCTACTTATTCTTCCTTTCCCTTTCTGTCACCCTGTGCCTGACTGGGGCTAGACTTAACCTATGGTTTTAAGTCTTGAAGGTTTTCCAAAATGTAGCTATAATTTCCACTAATATTTAAAGTGTATTGGCTTTTGTTTCCCTTTCTGCTCAATTCTAAAAACAGAGACACGGGTATATAAACACATTTTAAAAAATTAAATCCAGAAATGTTTGATTAAAACAAATTGTCATTTTTGGCACAACAATATACCCAGAGTATTTTTAGAGAGGACTTAAAATTTCACCTTAAAAAATGACACTAGTTCCACCCAGAGACACTTGGAACAGGTGTCAGAGATATTTGACCTCTTTCAACCATATGCACCTTTCTCCTGCCCCCGGTCAAAACCTGTCCTGCCCCTCTGCACGCCTTCTCTTTCTTCTCCTGCCCTTGTCTTTTGCTTTCTTCCTGGCAGTACCCATAAACTTTTACTACCACTAATGGCAGTAAAGCTAACACAGCTGCCACCCCCCCAACCCTTCACCTAGAAATACAATGGGTATAAATCTAACTGGAGTCTACAATGAACTTTTTGGTTGTCCTTAGAAAACAATTTAACTATATTCTGTGTCAGTGGCCCAATCCACAGGACAGGAAAACAAATGGCTGCAGCAAGTAAACTTTTGGGGAAAGAAACCACAAGTGCTTTTTAGCTCTAGCAGTCTAATGGGGAGGCTCCATGACTTGCAGATGCAGGTTTCTAAATGAGCAAAACAGAGAGAAACAGGACAAACTAGAGGTAACAGTTGACACCATTTGAAGTCTAGAGTCCTACTAAGTAATTACAACACAATAAGCATTAGAGAAGATGGTGAAAAAAAAAATCAAGGCTAGATCCAGAATAAAAGGACTTCAGCACTAGATATTACAATTCTGGGAAAGTTTTAGGGGCACCATAAAACTTTATGGGAAAGGTAAATAAGTATGTTCCTCTCAAGTCAGGTGCTCTTGAAGCTGTGTTCTGGTGCTGCACTCTCATACAACAAGCTTACTTGCTCCACACATTCATCAAAGGAAAGGGTTTTAGGATTTTTTTCCTCTCTGGCTAATGGTATCATTACCTTTTCTGTTTCATTTCACAAAATGGGAGCAAGAGACAATGTATCCCTGGCAGCCGACTTGGGAAACACAGCAGAGGTGCTTTCAGGAGGCTATAAGAGGCAACAGAAACAGTTCCTTACAAAAGTTCAGAGTGCTGAAGCTAAATAAACTAAATATGGAAAAACACAGCAAATAAAAAGTTATTTTACCAGGACAAGTTCATTTATCTTACCTAGCCTCTTGTCCCAACACTAAAGTAATCAATCCCTAGTCTCTAACATTCTTGCTATTATATCTTCCTCCTGCTTGCTGGCCAGAAAAACTCCTACTCACCCTTCAAGTCTAAGCTCCAACACCACCACCTCCCTGGAAACCTTTGATTCTCCGACAGGTGCTCCTTTTCCTTTCTTCCTGATGCTCTTTCATTACAGCAGCTATATGCTATTGCAATTATCTCTAAACTTTGAGGTAGCTCGGCAGCTGCCTGCCTGCTTTGAGGGTACAACTCGTCTTTCCATCCAGCTGCCTGCCTGCTTTGAGGGTACAACTCGTCTTTCCATCATTGCATCTCCTGGAACAGGACACAGACCTCACATGTAGTCACAGGGGCAAAGAACTCCCTATGTCTCAACATGAAGGGCCAACACTCACCCATCCAAGTCTCCTTTCCAATCCCACCAGGTTTATTTATTTATTTTTTCAATATAAATTTACTTATTCCCACCAGGTTTAGAAAATTTCACTATGAATCCTTTTGGAGAAGGAAACGGCAATTCACTCCAGTATTCTTGCCTGGAAAATGCCATGGACAGAGGAGCCCCGTGGGTGGGCTACAATTCGTGGGGTCATGAAAGAGTCAGACACAACTGAGCATGACTGCAATCTTAGATTATTTAAACCAGCCTCTTCCTCGGTCTTTCCATTTCCAGTCCATCTTCCCTTGAATCCATCCCATATACACTACTGCCTCTGTAATCTTACTAAAGTAGAACTTTAATTAAATGTACCAGGTTGCACAGTTGATGATGCAGAGAATGAAAAGCTGAAAAACACCTGTTCTCTAAGCTGAATGGGCTCAAATCCAAAAGGGCAGAGAAAGAAGTAAATAATTAACACAAAACTCATCAGGTGTTATAGAGATATTTCAAACTCATGCTAATCCCTCCCCTGGCATGTCTTTCACTCATAAATGGACAATTTCTATTTCACTTGATATAGGAAGCCATTCTAATCTCTCCAGCCTGAAGCACTCTTTTCTCCTTCTGTTTCCCAGTACCCTGTTACTTATCACTTTCTGCTTGATTTACACTTATTTGTACTCATACATTATGTCTCTTACTGGATTGAACCTTCCTAAATAGAAGGGCAATCCCTTTCACGTGTCTCTATTTTGCCACGGTACCTAATAAAGTGTCCAGTTGAACTGTGATGATTAAGCTCATGAAAATATTATGAGTCTGTGATTCCTTGAGGATTTGCCAGTATTAAGAATATCAGTGGGTCAAATAATACGCACAATTCAAGGCTGAAATTTTTCCACTTTCGCCACCAAAATACAAAGTCTACTCTGTTTGGCAAAGTAATAGTGGACATAAGGAGAACATCCTCAACCAGATTTGAAAAATGTGTCCAAATGCAATGGGTCACTACTGTAAAAACACAACAAAAGGCAACTCCCCAGTCTCTAAAGTCAGCCCCTGCTTACACATACAGAATCATTATGAAGGGCAAACATGTTATGGCGTTTCCGTAATGGGGGCAAGTCAATGGACAAGTGCTCAGCTAAGTAAAAATGTCCACAGCTGGGCAAACACTAAATTTAATAAAGCAAGATACATGTACATGATAGTATTTCAAAAATGGATCATTCAATAAACTCTCTGATCACTCAAATTCCATAGGTGAATACTTGTAGCTTGTCCATCCTTTAAAGCTTATAATCGGTTTCCTAAAACATAGCTACTGGAAAACTCCTCACCAAGCCCTCTTTCTTTAATTTCACTTTTGAAACAGTATCTATCCTCCCTCCACCCATTCCTTCATCATAATTAATCTAGTTAAATCCAACAGCTGTGTGCAGGATGAGGCAGACAGAAACTTAACTATCACTCACCTGAACTGTAAGAATTGAGGATTTAAAACAGTTTATGATTCAAAATGCAGAACTAAAATTCCAATTTCTCAATTTTGACCAAAAAAGCTCAAAACAGTAAGACCCTTTAGGAAAATGCTGTACTACAATGATATATATCTGCTCCCAACTGGCGTGAAATCAGAACATTTGATTACATCATTTATTTCAGCATTAAAATTGCTGAGGCCCAAAACTGTCTCATCAACTAACTTTGCAGAAGCCTTAGCAAACTACCTTTGGCAGCTTTTAATCTAAAGACACAAATTTAAGTTTGCTTTGAGGATTAACCAAGAAAATGTCTAAAAATGCTTTATAAGACTCTAAAGCACAATACAAACATAAGGTGTTACTAGTATTCTTCTTATAGTTAGCTCTCGCCAAGAGCAGGTCCCCCCTTATAGGAAATCTGGGCAGAGCTGAAGTTATTTCTGTATACTTTTCCCAAAGGAATTTATGTTCTATATCAAAAATGTAAATAACTCCTAAAAAAAGGAGGGAGAAGAGGAAAGAAACAAAATTCAGGTGAGACTAGAAGGAGAAGGTAAATTAAATACCACAGGAGAAGGTTTTTGTAATAAAATAAAACAATATAAGAGAAAGCAACCCTGGATCTCAGAGATCAGTTTCTAACCCTGCCACTTAACTATTTACTCAGCTACTCCTGTGGTCCTGGTCCCTTCACCCCACTGGGCTCCAGTTTCCTTGTTTGTAACTAGAGATAACAGCTCAGACAGTTGCTGTGGGATTAAATGAGATAATATTTATATAAAGTACTCCGTACTATATCTGCTACATAGTAAGTATTAAGCAAATGATTACTGTTGTTGGTAAAATTATTACTAGACCTGTACCCTGATTGGTGACATTCAGGGAGAAAAAGGAGCCAAGAGCATGTCAGTGGGGAAGATGAAATACAGAGAGCTAAGTCTATATTCCACTGCTGGGTGACAACATTTGGAAAACATGGATTACCACAAAGCATTTTTTGTATTAAATATACAAGTTACTTACTGTGCTTCCAGGACTGCTGAAGAATCTAGAGAAGCGTAGCCAAAATCTCCAAGTCATAAAAGCTGAAGAGCAATGACTGTATAGAAGGAGAACAGGACAAAAAAAAGTGCTTAGTGCAATTTTCCAAATATTCATAGAAAGAATGAAAGTGAGGTTCCATAGCAAAGCTACCACAACTCTGCTGACCCAAAATAGATGGTTTCAACATCATGTAGAATCATTTCAGTTTCTACCATCTTGTTTTTTATTCTGGGGAAGTGGCTGTATCTGTGATTGATTTTGAGATGATGTGTGTGTGTGTGTGTGTGCATGCGCATGCATGTGCTCAGTAGCTCAGTCATGTCCAACTCTATGCAACCCCATGCACTGTAGCCCATCAGCCTTCTGCATCTATAGGATTTTTCCAGGGAGGAATACTGAAGTGGGTTGCCATTTCCTCCTCTAGAGAATCTTCCTGACCCAGGGGTCGAACTCGCATCTCTTGCATCTCCTGTGTTGGCAAGTAGACTCTTTACCAGTAGGGTCACCTGGGAAATCATTATTAACGCCATCATATTTGATAACTGCAAAAACAGTAAAAGTGTCCTAAAATTAGGAAGAAGAGGAATTGAATCCCCTCCTGAAGCAGATGAAGAGATAGCAAATAATTGTAAAAGGTGAAAAACACTGGACACTGCCTTTGCATATGAGCTCAGCGTCTTAAACACTCTAACATGTGCAAAGTCTGCATCCATGGATGTTAAGACCCATGTCACCAATCAGAGATCTGATGTGAAAGTAAGTGAAAGTGTTAGCCATTAAGCTGTATCTGTTTGCGACTCCATGGACTGTAGCCCACCAGACTCCTCTTCTGTCCATGGAATTCTCCAGGCAAGAATACTAGAATAGGTACCGATTCCCTTCTCCAGGGGATCTTCCCAACTCAGGAATCAAACCCAGGTCTCCTGCATTGCAGGCAGATTCTTTACCACTGAGCAATATGGGAAGCCCTATGGAACCAATAAGAATCAGCAAAAGACCAGGAAAACAGGAAACATTCCATATGGGTGGCCAGAGAATCAACACCCACTTGGGTTGTCAACCTGTCTAGGGTTAATTCAGGGGAAGGCAAAGAGCTTAAGAATTTAAAAGCTGAGCACAGTCCAAGTACTACTGTCATAAGCCACAGACAAATTCCCAAAGTTCGAGGCCTTTCTGAATTTACACAACATCAGCATGAACGGTCAACTCACTATCTGACCTGTAACTGCTAAGGTCTGAGGGAGGTTACAGCTCTCAGTGGACTTTCATTGGAGACAAAACTAGCCTATGATGGGAAAAGATGCCTCCAAAATTACTATCAGCAAGGAGGCGAGGGTATGTCTGGTTTCCTTTTGAGTTTGCCCAACTCATACTCCTCCTTACTGAGAATAACCTTTCAAAATAAAACCTGTACTTAAAGGAATGTGTAATTTTTCTTTTTTAATAACAAAGCAGGGTAGACTTAAAAGCATCTCCCTGAAATTATGGGCTGAAGATCCCCAAAATTTTGTCAATCAGGTGGTGATAAATGGAAATAATATGCCATCACTACCAATTCAGGCGTGTGGAAAAACATTTTTTAATGTGTTTTGCAATTTGCGTCTTACTGTAATAATATAAATACACTGAGCTCTAAATCCTGGATTTTGTTCTGCCACTTTTTCCCATTAGGTTTTAACCTTGTCAAGGTTTCCTACAATCTACCACACTCACACAAGGAGAGGATACTTATATTCATTCATAAAAACTGCGCCCCTAGAGCTCTACTTAATACTACGAGTACAGCTGATAAGGGCTCTCACAAAGGTACGTATCTTGCTGGGAGGAAAGGACAGCTAAGTATCCATATGGTTAGTATGGTCTAATGATAATTTTTTTCCCCTTATCTTTAAATTCAATTTAAAGTGACTTCAATACCTAACCAACAAGTGCAAACCACTCCTGAAACTTCTTAAATAAAATCAGTTGGACCATTCATTCAACAAAGAAGCATTTACCAAGTAGCCTAGTACTGGGCCCAGTGCACTTCTAGAGTACCTTTTATTTCACAACCCCAAAGAGCTTTCAAAGTTGCCCTAACATAAAAGTATCAGTGACTGAACTTCTCTCATTTTATACAACACTATTCAAAACACTGATTCAAGTGTTCAACACTATTCAAATTCACTGATTATAAATTTAGCTGTTGTGAAAATAAAAAATAAAAAGGGCTGCTGAGACTGACGTTCAATAATTAACTAAATTCCAACTTCCCAATTCAATCCAAAAAATACCCAGTGCCAAGTGGTTTTAAAAAATTACAAGCCAAAATATACAATGATTCAAACATTCCACTAGGCAAAGGAATTAACATAGTTACAACTTCTCTCTTGTAAACCCTTGCGGGTACTGCTACTAGGTAATGAATCAAATTTATCAAAACCCCACTCAAGGATTACACCGTAATGTGCACCAAGAGCAATTTCTAAAAATGGAGTCAGTATCTAACATGCCCAAAATAACGTATTTACCTGGGTTTTCACCACTTTGGAGCTCTTTCTAGAAAACAGGTCCCTAAATTTAGGTGTCAGATGAATGCATTTTCCCAAACCAACATCATCAAAAGTGGGAGAGAAATCAAGGAGACTGGTTAAGCACAAGGATACAAGTCAGAATTCCTGGGTGGGAACCCCTGCTTTACCATTTTCTAGATACCTCAATTACTCTGTCTGCAAAATGGGAATAAAAACATCCACTCCACACAGTTGCTCTAAGGATTAAACCGAGGTAGATTAGCACGGTAACGGCTTAGGAGCAAGCAGCATTATATAAAGTGTTTGTTTATGATGATTATCATATGACTAGATCATCTCAATCATCTACACAAATGTCTTTCCCTGATGAAAGCCTTCTTTAATTGGTCTAGTAGAATTTAACCCCTTCCTCCTTGGCTTCCCCACAAAATGGATTGTGTATTATAGTTATTTAGGAATATCTTCTTCCCATCAGGTTAAAGACAAAAGACCACAGTTCATCTGAGTGCACAGGGCAGCAAATACTACTCATTGTTGCCCTTCAGTTCCTTCTCTCTAAAGGTTCTGAACAATAATACTGTGTCAATCAATTAGAAAACATTTACCTGGAGAAAGGAGCTTTATGTAATCAGCACACATTAGTACCGGACATACCTAGGTAAACACTCTCTTAAGACTTAAACAAAAATTTGGGAGGTAGGGAAAAAGGATTCACTTCATATCTTTTAACTACTGACCAAGGTTATCTTTTTAAATTAATTTTTTAAATTTCTTATGCTTTAAAAGCTCTCTCATTATTTCATTCAAAAAGTCTATGGTGTTTTTAATATAAAAATACAGTAGCATAGTTTCCACATATGTCAAGTCAACCTAATCATAACTTACCCATCTGCTAATTTTAACATAATCTTGGGGTTGCTAGATGACAATATGCTTGCCTGATTCACCCTCCGTTGTTTATGTAAAATAAAATCATTTTCACATTACATTGAGATGCAGAACTTTCTGGCTTTGATTTGTGCCCTTTTCTGTCTCTCAAAAAAGTGCCACACACATGCAAAAGAGCCTCCAGCTTATCCCAGATCACTGGGAAAACACTATCTGAAGTGTTATCCAACTTTGCTAACATGATGCTGCAGCCCGAACTTTGAGAGGACAGGACTTTTCTGAGAACAAATGGCTGAACTGAGGCTGCTGCTTTATTATCCCTTTCTACAAACTGTGATTCTTCCTTTGTTTTTATAGTGTGTTACCTTTAGAAATTAATTTTTTCAGCATAAAAACTGCTGAGGACACCTTATTTGCACAAATATTTCTGGTCTCCATTCTATGATTTATTTAAAAAGAAACTCAAAAACAAAAGGCTAAAGAAGAATTGCACTCATTTAATGTGGTTTTCCTAAGTCTAATTTTTTTTTTCATTCCCCAGTGGCAGGGGCTTCCAAAGGATTACAAAGACAACACCCAATTTGTTTCTCATTCTAAACATATCCCAAGTAAACGGGGAATGTTATTAGCCATCTGAACAAGGAGAACACCACAAATGCTAAGCCAGATTAAAAAAAAAATTTTTTTTTTTTAATCCATTGTACTTCCTCTGAGATCAGAATCTTTTACAGAAAGGTACTCTGACAAGTCTATGCAATGAAAAAATGCCATCATAATTTAAACATCCTATTTTGGACGAATTTCTCTCCCTTTATATAGTCACAAGAATGGTCAATTCACATACAATACCTCTCAGCTCCTGGATAGACAGTATAATAAACTTAATTGTTTTATATATCCTGAGGCATACAAAGAAAAACCAAACACAAAGAGGCTTCCAGTATCTTATATACATTTATGACCGAGACAAAGAACTTTCAAAAACCTGCCCTCAGTAAGCAAAACTGGGCTTAAACAACACTAAACCCTGCCTTAAAGTAAGGAGACCTGATAAGCATAAGGCCTAACCCCGACCTCAACTCACAACCCCCTAAAAACCAAGTCTCACTCCCAGCCTACAGCTAGGAGGCATAACTGAAACACTTAAAGCTGTTTCCTCAGATTTTAGTAGTATTAAAGCTAATACTCAGGCCACCTTTTCCAAGCAATTGGCTTCTATCAAAACTTATCCCAAGTTGCGTGAAATAGACAGGAGCGTTGGCTCTGCATTTTATCAAGTGAGGAACACTAGCATCATACTTTCTGGACCAGCCACTACTCTCTGCACCACCAGCTCTCCCCGCCCCACTCCCCACTTCTTTTTATGTCTTTCCTCCAAATCCACAATCCGAAAAGCGGTCCCATAAAACAAAAGTAGTATCAGTAAACGGGAGGCCACCGATTTTGAAAATAAAGTTAGTTCTTTTGCTCTCTACCTGGCAACTTTTAAGGGTGAAATGTTTCCTTCCTCCATCGGACACAACCTTCCCTATTTTAACCCATACCAAACAACCACTCGTTCGTCCCCTCGTAGTAAAGGTGAAAAAAAGGGAGTGGGAGAAAATGATGGTGAAAAGAAGGGTCTAGGATTCCAGCGGTAGGGTCCGATTTTTGAGAGACCGACTTTAAACACTCCTTGGCTTCTGGGAGCTGGACGTCTTTTACTGTGTCTATTTGAGAAATGTTTAGCAATCTGACGCATCAGTTTTTAGGAATGGTACACAAACAGCCCCCACAATCTAATAGCCATGCCCAGAAGCCTTCCCCTCGCTGGCATCGGCTGGAGGGCACCGGACGGGAGAGCAGGGGATACAGGGGAAGGTCCACATTTGTTATTGTTTATGAAGCCCAGGCAGGGACAGAGAGCCCGGGGCTCGGGGACCGCGGAGGGGAGAGGCCAAAGGAGCCAGGAAGGACAAAGATTCCTCCCCGGGCCCCAGGCCACCTCTCCGGACACCGGGGGCCAGTATCACCCCAAGGAACAAGAGGGCCAAGGCCGTCACCGGAGCTTCACCGGAGATATTTCCAGCCTCGAAATCAGCCCGGCTTTCCCTGGACACCCTAAGACACATATGATCTTCTCCTGATCCGTCTCTCAGAGTTGGGGCCGGAGGGGCAAGCCGTACCCCCTAGCCTCCTCCGCGAAGAAGCGCCGCATCAGCGCACTCACCTGCCTCCGGTCGCGCCCGCGGCCGGCTCAGCCTCCGCACGGACCGCAGCCGGCCCGGCGACCGTCTGCTGCCTCTGCCCGCTCCGCCCTCGCCCCGCCCCCGGGAGGTGGGACCCGCCGCCGCGGAGCCGGAATCTCGGGGCGGCCTCCCAGAACTCTCGCGAGCCCTTCCTCCTCCGTTTCTAGGAGGCTCGGCCTGTCCCTGACGTCATACGCAGCACAGCCGGAAGTAGCCTTCTGTCGTCAACGCAGGCACCCCCACACACACACACGCCCCACCTACCTGCGCCCGGTGAATTCCTGACTAGCCCTGAAAGAGTTGTTCGAAGAGTGACCGCCTCCCTTCCTCATCAGCCTCACCTCACCTCCCTCTTCTCTGCTGAAAGCTAGAGAGTTCAGGCCACTCTTGAGTGACCCAGGGTGTTGCCACATTGGTTACGTGTCCTACATGTCGCCAGAGTTTTTCTTGATGCTTCACAATGCAAAGTGAGTATTAAAGATAAAAGGGAGCTTAGACATCATTTCTATTATTTTTTTGGAACCTTTTGCAGAGTAGGAAAATGTGGTCAACAAAAATGGATTGGCTGATCGTGTTGCCTAACTAGTTAGTAAGTCAGTGTTCCTTGACCCTTTTTCTTTTCCATCATGACTCGATTGTAGAGACTTGAGAGGGATTCACATTTGGAAAAGCTACAAACAACAACAACAACAACAACAACAACAACCCCCAAAACTGCAGCATTCATGAAAAATTTTCTTGCGTCATCTTGGAAAATCCAAAGTAACTGACAGTACTGGGCTGCTGTTTGTTTAGGATCAGAGAACTATGAGGAAAATCACCTGTACTATGACTCAGAAAGGACGGCTTTGGGAAGGTGATGCATTTGAGTTTTTATTGAGCAAATCAAATAAGAGAATTGTCCCCAATTATCCTTAACAAATTATCTTCTATCTGAATATGGGAGATTTTATAAAATAGAATTTACTTTAGACTGTTAGGACAATATACAAAGCTAGTGCTGTGCTTGCAGAAAATGTAATTCAGAGATGATAACCATTATCTTTAGTTTTGCCCAGAGCAGGTGACACATAGGAAAGACTTAGGAAAGAATCTTAACATCACTTCTCTCTTTTTTTTTTTTTTTAACACTATCTCCCACTCCAGTATTCTTGCCTGGAGAATCCCATGGATGGAGGAGCCTGGGGGCCTACAGTCCACGGGGTCGCAAAGAGTCGGACATGACTGAGCGACTTCACTCACTCACTCACTCTCATACATAGCTTGATTGTTGGAAAAAGCACTATGTGATCTGTTAATTAGTGTGTTCTTGGAGAAATCAGTTCCTTCTATATCATACGGTGATTTTGAGGCTCAAATGACAGTTGCCATATGCAAGCATTAGAAGTTTAATTGTGATCAACCATGCTTGACAGAGGGCTGTACACCTCTCTCCCTCTACCTGACAGAGGGCTGTACACCTCTCTCCCTCCACCACACACGTATTAATTCAGGTGAGTAGGACTGAGAACAATTTATGGAGTATTCTCGAGCAAACTTATGTTTTCAAATGTGCCATGCTATTTTCATGGCACTAAGAGTTGTAATCTAGTCTAGGATATCAGACTAAGACAACATGAGGCAGGCTAGTTTCTAAACTGAAGGCATTCCTAACAAATTCCCCTAGGTGTTGAAGGTACCTGACCTGAATCAAATTAGAGCCAAGTGCCCTTTCGGAAGTTTGGTGAAATCTATGGACTCTTTTTCAGAATAGTGTTTTTAAATGCATAAAATAAGCTACCTAGGATATAAAGGAAATTGATTACATTAATGTAAAGTTATTAAAATACTAAAACTGAGTTTTTTATATAGTTCTGATATAGGCAGCTTCTGACTCTTAATAATCCTCACCTTCTGGTATTCTTATCTTGCACAACCCCCTTCTCTTAAGTGTGGACTGGACCTAGTGACTTAGTTTTGCAAAGGAGAATACAGCAAAAATGATGAGATGTCACCTCCACTATTGGGTTACAAAGAACTCTGGCTTCCATATTGTTCATCCTCTCTTGCTCCATTTCTTATTCACTCTGATGAAAGCAGCTGTCATGCTCTGCCCTGTCTTGTGGAGAGGGCCACACAGTAAACACAGAGCAAAGTCTCCAGTCAACAGACACTTAGGAATTGGGGCACCCAGTCCAACAACCTGTGAGGAACTGAATCCTGCACACAACCACATAGAAGCAGACTCTATCCCAGTGGAACTTCAAGATGACTGTAGCCTGGTAAAGGACTCTTAGCCAACATACACAGCGAAGTCTTGCAAGATTCCTACCCCACAGACACTGTGAAATAATATGTATTCATTTTTTAAGCCATTAATTTGGGCCGGGGGTAATTTATTACACAGCCATACATAATAATAGTTATATATTTGCTTCTTTATTAATCATCAAAAAAGCAAAATGGCTGTCTGGGGAGGCCTTACAAATAGCTGTGAAAAGAAGAGAAGCAAAAAGCAAAGGAGAAAAAGAAAGATATAAACATCTGAATGCAGAGTTCCAAAGAATGGCAAGAAGAGATAAGAAAGCCTTCTTCAGCAATCAATGCAAAGAAATAGAGGAAAACAACAGAATGGGAAAGACTAGGGAATCTTGTCAATAAAATCAGAGATACCAAAGGAACATTTCATGCAAAGATGAGCTCGATAAAGGACAGAAATGGTATGGATCTAACAGAAGCAGAAGATATTAAGAAGAGATGGCAAGAATACACAGAAGAACTGTACAAAAAAGATCTTCATGACCCAGATAATCACGATGGTGTGATCACTGACCTAGAGCCAGACATCCTGGAATATGAAGTCAAATGGGCCTTAGAAAGCATCACTATGAGCAGAGCTAGTGGAGGTGATGGAATTCCAGTTGAGCTATTTCAAATCCTGAAAGATGATGCTGTGAAAGTGCTGCACTCAATATGCCAGCAAATTTGGAAAATTCAGCAGTGGCCACAGGACTAGAAAAGGTCAGTTTTCATTCCAATCCCAAAGAAAGACAATGCCAAAGAATGCTCAAACTACCGCACAATTGCACTCATCTCACACACTAGTAAAGTAATGCTCAAAATTCTCCAAGGCAGGCTTCAGCAATATGTGAACCGTGAACTTCCTGATGTTCAAGCTGGTTTTAGAAAAGGCAGAGGAACCAGAGATCAAATTGCCAACATCCGCTGGATCATAGAAAAAGCAAGAGAGTTCCAGAAAAACATCTATTTCTGCTTTATTGACTATGCCAAAGCCTTTGACTGTGTGGATCACAATCAACTGTGGAAAATTCTGAAAGAGATGGGAATACCAGACCACCTGATCTCCCTCTTGAGAAATTTGTATGCAGGTCAGGAAGCAACAGTTAGAACTGGACATGGAACAACAGACTGGTTCCAAATAGGAAAAGGAGTTCGTCAAGGCTGTATATTGTCACCCTGCTTATTTAACTTATATGCAGAGTACATCATGAGAAATGCTGGACTGGAAGAAACACAAGCTGGAATCAAGATTGCCGGGAGAAATATCAATAACCTCAGATATGCAGATGACACCACCCTTATGGCAGAAAGTGAAGAGGAACTAAACAGCCTCTTGATGAAAATGAAAGTGGAGAGTGAAAAGTTGGCGTAAAGCTCAACATTCAGAAAACGAAGATCATGGCATCCGGTCCCACCACTTCATGGGAAATAGATGGGGAAAGAGTGGAAACAGTGTCAGACTTTATTTTGGGGGGCTCCAAAATCACTACAGATGGTGACTGCAGCCATGAAATTAAAAGACGCTTACTCCTTGGAAGGAAAGTTATGACCAACCTAGATAGCATATTCAAAAGCAGAGACATTACTTGGCCAACAAAGGTTCGTCTAGTCAAGGCTATGGTTTTTCCAGTGGTCATGTATGGATGTGAGAGTTGGACTGTGAAGAAGGCTGAGCGCCAAAGAATTGATGCTTTTCAACTGTGGTGTTGGAGAAGACTCTTGAGAGTCCCTTGGACTGCAAGGAGATCCAACCAGTCCATTCTGAAGGACATCAGCCCTGGGATTTCTTTGGAAGGAATGATGCTAAAGCTGAAGCTCCAGGACTTTGGCCACCTCATGCGAAGAGTTGACTCATTGGAAAAGACTCTGATGCTGGGATGGATTGGGGGCAGGAGGAGAAGGGGACGACAGAGGATGAGATGGCTGGATGGCATCACTGACTCGATGGACGTGAGTTTGAGTGAACTCTGGGAGTTGGTGATGGACAGGGAGGCCTGGCTTGCTGTGATTCATGGGGTCGAAAAGAGTCGGACACGACTGAGGGACTGATCTGATCTGATCTGATCTGATTAATGCATCAAATAACAAAATCAATACCTACAGTAATTTTGCAGTAGTGATATACATAAACAATATTTTGAGATATCTGTACCAACTTAATGTGGTAGAAAATATGCATGATTTCTATTGGGAACAAAGTCAAAGATTTCTAATATTACTATGGTTTGCTGAATATATTCATAATGGAAGAAATTATCATTTTCAGTTAAGGATAAGTGAAAAAATACATTGATGCATATGTATTATTAATGAATATGTTTATATATATATATGTATATAAAATGTGTATATTTATTTTTCATTAAAGTTCACAGACCCAGATTGAGAACTGTTGTCCTAAATAATATATTTTTTTGTAGGACTTTCCAAAACTCTTCTTATCAACTCTCTTATTATCAATCATAATTAAAGTTCAGGTAATACAGGTAACAGGTACACACCATGGTCATTGCTAACTTTAGTAACCTATAGTTGAATATGAATTTTTATCCCCTATCTTTCACTTATTCCTTCTTCTCTAAATTATACCAAATGTGGATAGACAGAGTAAAATTGTAGCCCACAGAGAAAAATCATGGTGAAAACCTTTTTGGCACCCAGAATTCATCTGATCTTTGTTTTCAGTGTGTGAAATTTAGTATTACTTTTACTGTCCTAGACCTACCATGTAGTAAATAACCACAGAATGCCAAATGACAGTAGTAAACGGTAACAGAAGGAAGCTATTAGTAAAACCCTTCCACATAGAAAACATAGAAACAGAAAAGTTGTTTTCCCGTGTATGCAGCTTTGCATATGTGGGATATGGTCAAAGTAGTATTTAAACTTACTGCTTTAAATGCATTGAACAGAAAACACAAAAATGTAAAAACAAGTGAACCAAACTCTCAACTCAGGAAACCTGAATTGAAAACAAAAACTAAATTCAACGAAGGTAGAAGAATGTTAAGATTACAGCAGAATCCCTTCCAGATATCCTGGCCCTTATATGTACCAAGTATTATAGATCAAATACATAATTGCTCCCATATATAACTCCATGTTTCAAATAGATGTAATTTATTAAGATTAATAAATTCAAATACAATTCTAAAATATAAAGGCAGAAATTAATGTAACACAAAGTAAAAAAAAAAAAAATGTCTGAAATTGACCAATAAGGTAATTCTTTAAAAAGTCAAAGAAATAAGGAAATAGGGAAAATCTTTGGCAAAACTAATCCAGGGGGAGAAGAGGACAACAGAGGATGAGATGGTTGGATAGCATCACCAACTCAATGGACATGAGTTTAAGCAAGCTCTGGGAGGTGGTGATAAACAGGAAAGCCTGGCATGCTGCAGTCCATGGGGTTGCAAAGAGCTGGACACGACTGAGTGACTGAACTGAACTGAATCTAGGGGAGACACAGCTAGAAAGGATGATAATAGAGATATAACTGCTGATATGGAGATTTTTTAAGCATTAAAAATTATGATGAAAAAGAGAGGATTTTCTTGGTTGTCCAGTGGCTAAGAGTCCGCCTGCCAATGCAGGGGTTTGACCCCTGGTCTGGGAAGATTCCACATGCTGCAGGGCATCTAAGCTCGTGCACCACAACTACTGAAGCCCACAAGCCTACAGCTTGTGCTCCACTACCAAGAAAAACCACCATAATGAGAAGCCTACAGACAACAACGAGAGACTAGCCCTTGCTTGTTGCGACTAGAGAAAGCCCACTTGCAATTTCAAGGACCTAGTGCAGCCAAAAAGCCCACTCACAGCTTCAAGGACCCAGAGCAGCCAAAAGACAAATAAATAATACATTTTTTTTTTTTTTAAAAGAGAGCGAGAGGCTATTAAGACAAGCTGGCTGAACACTTCCTTCTGTGTGAGTATGAGCAATGTTAATTCCTGATTAGCTTTATGGATAGACAAAGAAGAGTAGTTCATATTTATTGAGGTTTTTTTTTTTTTTTTTCTGTGTGCCAAGCATTATGCTCTCTGCTTGTATTGTAATCTTTATAATAAGTTGGTGAGTTAGGTATTATCACCAGTTTATAGATGATGAAACTGAGGCTCAAAGAGCTCTAATAACTTACCTAAGGTCACCGGGTAGCAAGTAGCAAAGCCAGCAACCCAGATTCCTAATTGGATCAAAGAAGTACTACTACGCAAAAGTAAAAGCATAGAATTTAGAGACAGAGAAACTAGTTTGAAGTCCTTGCCTGTTTACAACATGTTCAATGATTATTAACTGTGAGTACTGCATGCATGCTAAGTCGCTTCAGTCATATCTGACTCTCTGCAGCACTATGGACTCTAGGCCACCAGGCTCCTCAGTCCATAGGATTCTCCAGGCAAGAATACTGGAATGGATTGCCTTGCCCTTCTCCAGGAAGGAAATGGCAACCCACTCCAGTATTCTTGCCTGGAGAATCGCAGGGACTGAGGAGCCTAGTGGGCTTCCATCTATGGGGTCGCACAGAGTCGGACACGACTGAAGTGACTTAGCAGCAGCAGCCCTTCTCCAGGGGGTCTTCCTGACCTAAGGATCAAATCCTCGACTCTTAGGTCTCCTGCATTGGCAGGCAGGTTCTTTACCACTAGTTCCACCTTGGAAGCCCACTAGTATGATGATAATCCCCATCCTTTAAGTGGAATTAAGACCACAACTGCCCACATGCAGACATATGGACAGAAATATGTCTCAGCATTATGTATTCGTAACTGTGAAAAGTTGGAACTAATCTAAATATCTAAAGATAGGGATTAGTATAATAAATTATGGTGGATCTGTACAATGTAATAGCATATATTTGTTTAAAATTATATGTAGATAAATGGTTAATGACAGAAAGTTGTTCAGAATATATTGTTAGGTTTGGGAGTTCTAAAGCATGTTACCAACAGTCTAACAGCTTTTACATAAAAATTATTTGAGAAACAATATATGTATATATTCATAATATGGGCTTCCCATGTGGTGCTAGTGATAAAGAACCCACCTGCTAATGCAGGAGACATAAGACATGCAGGTTTGATCCCTGGGTCGGGAAGATCCTCTGGAGTAGAAAATGGCAACCCGCTCCAGTATTCTGTCTGGGAAAATTCCATGGACAGAGGAGCCTGTCAGATTACAGTCTGTGAGGCTGCAAAGAGTTGGACACAACTGAGTGACTGAGCACATACACATAAATACATACATTCATAATATACACATTCCATATATATATATGCTGCTGCTGCTGCTAAGTCGCTTCAGTCGTGTCTGACTCTGTGCGACCCCATGTACTGCAGCCTACCAGGCTTCTCCGTCCCTGGGATTCTCCAGGCAAGAACACTGGAGTGGGTTGCCATTTCCTTCTCCAATGCATGAAAGTGGAAAGTGAAAGTGAAGTCGCTCAGTCATGTCTGACTCTTAGCGACCCCATGGACTGCAGCCTACCAGGCTCCTCCATCCATGGGATTTTCTGGGCAACAGTACTGGAGTGGGGTGCCATTGCCTTCTCATATATATATATATATATAAATTTTTAAAGACTGAAATATATATATATAAATTTATATATATATATATAAATTTTTAAAGACTGAAAGATTTTCCGGGCAACAGTACTGGAGTGGGCTGCCATTGCCTTCTCCCATATATATATATATATATAAATTTTTAAAGACTGAAAGAGAAACGGTAAAATAAAAGCTTTAAGTGTTGTGATTATGAAAAAAAGATTATGATATATAATGTTATGCCAATTAATTTTTTTAAGGAGAGAGAGAATAAGTGCTTTTCAGTCTGCTTGGAAGAGTGTCCTGACAGGAATACATTAATTTTTCTGTTTTGGAAAAGATAGAAAGTAGATAGGATTTACAAAAAAAAAGTGAATGGACCTTTCCAGTTTGACATGAAGAGTACTTGACCCCTGGCTTCTTTTCTCATAGCCAAGGTTTTCAAAGGGGCTCTTGCCCAGACAAGCTAAATGCAATTCAGGTTTGTCTGTTTGAAAATAAAGTCTCTTTTTTACAAGCTTCAGGGGACTTTCATTGGACCATTTAGTAAAACACATGACAATCCGTTCAGAACTCTCACCAGACTGCCTTCTGAAAAATACTTTATAAACCTGGAAACAATGACTTCTAATTGATTTATTAATTTATTATATTATTATTTATTTTATTTATATTTATTATATTATTATTATATTATTATTATTTATATTATATATTATATTATATATTATATATTATTTTATTTATTATATATAATTATATATTATATTATATTATATTATATTATATATATTATATATTATATATTATTTTATTTATTATATATAATTATTATATTATTAATATAATTTATTATATTATTATAATTTATTAATTAATTTAATTTTTAGCTGGCTTGACTAAATTGCAAACTATTTATCACCTAGGGTTTAAAGTATTCCAAGTTTAGGCTATTTCTCTCCCAAAGTTAAAACCACCTATGTAAATAAAAAAAACCCAAAGAAAAGCATAAAGGGAAGGTAAAAATATACTACATCTAACTGAAATGGTAAAGAATCTACCTGCCAATGCAGGAGATGGTGGATGCATAGATTCGATCCCTGGGTCTGAAAGATCCCCTGGATTATAAAATGGCAACCTGCTCCATTATTCTTAGCTGAAAAATTCCGTGGACAGAAGAGCCTGGCAGGCTACAGTCCATGGGATCATGAGGAGTTGGACACGACTGAACACTCACATAATGCAACCCATCTCTTTGCATTTTATTTATTACTCCTCTAACAGAAAAATCAGACTGGATTTGTATTCCAAAGATCAGGTTCTCTTACTACTGTATGACCTTGCACAGATCAAAAAAGTCCTTTTTCCTCATTTGTAAGATGGGAGAATAGCAACAGGATATTTGCAGCAAAAAAAGAAATATTTTTTGGTAAAAGTACTTTGTGAACCATAAAACACCATTGCCATAATGGAAAAAATACTGAAGATAGATTTCAGTTTAGTAATAGCAAAGAGTCAGATACGACTGAGCGACTGAACTGAACTGAAGTGAACTGAATAGCTACCTTTTAGGATTAAATGAAATTAAGTAAGATAATATAAACACCTATTATAGAACTCAGAACATATTCACTCTTAGTTCAAGGTAGCTGTCTTTATTATCATCACTAATACTAATAATGAACAAAAATGCATGTTTCAGAATGAAACCCTCTTACTTTTGTCAACTTCAAATCAAATGAATTCTCTGCATCTACAAAAGACTTTTGGTGATATTTACATCCATGAAGAGAGAGGAAGTCCTTGTCAGACTTTTCTTGCTTTGATTTGTGTCTCCTCTCTATTAATTTTTATAGATTTCTGATACTAATAGAGATACAGTGGATTTTCCATCTGTGAAATAGGAAATAGTGCATACATAAGATGAGACAAAGTGATGCTGTGTTAACAGACAATCAGAGAATTTTAGTGGCTTAAAATGGTGAAGATTTATTTATTACTAGTGTTTCATGCCCAATTCAGGCCAGCAATAAGGCTTGCTCATCAGGATTACTCAGGGTTCCAAACCAATGCGCAGCTATCATCTTGAACATTGTTAATTTTTATGCCAGAAGGAAAAGACAAGATGGAAGGGTCTCAAGTAGAGACTTCTGCTTACAACCCATTGATTGACCAGAAGTAGTTGAATGGCCCCAATGCAAATAAAAGAAAGCCAAGAGGTACAATCTCCTCATATTCTAGGAAGGAGACATCTCTGACACTCCACCCCTCTAGTGTGGTGAGCATGGGTTCTATACCTGGGTGGGGAAATAAGATCCTGCATGTCACATCAGTTCAGTCACTCAGTCTTGTCCAACTCTTTGCAACCCCATGGACTGCAGCATACCAGGCTTCTCTCCCCATCACTAACTCCCGGACGTTACTCAAACTCATGTCCATTGAGTTGGTGATGCTATCCAACCATCTCATCGTCTATCGTCCCCTTTTCCTGCCTTCCATCATTCCCAGCATCAGGGTCTTTTCCAGTGAGTCAGTTCTTTGCATCAGGTGGCCAAAGTATTGGAGTTTCAGCTTCAACATCAATCCTTCCAACGAATATTCAGGACTGATTTCCTTTGGGATTGGCTGCTTTGATCTCCTTGCAGTCCAAGAGACTGTCAAGAGTCTTCTCCAATACCACAGCTCAAAAGCATCAATTCTTCATCAGTCAGCTTTCTTTATAGTCCAACTCTCACATCCATACATGATTACTGGAAAAACCATAGCTTTGACTAGATGGACCTTTGTTGGCAAAGTAATGTCTCTGCCTTTTAATATGCTGTCTAGGCTGGTCATATCTTTTCTTCCAAGGAGCAAGCGTGTTTTAATATCATGGCTGTAGTCACCATCTGCAGTGATTTTGGAGCCCCCCAAAATAAAGTCTGTCACTATTTCCATTGTCTCCCCATCTATTTGCCATGAAGTAATGGAACCTGATGCCGTGATCTTAGTTTTCTGAATGTTGAGTTTTAAGCCAAATTTTTTACTCTCCTCTTTCACTTTCATCAAGAGGCTCTTTCAGATCAGATCAGATAAGTCGCTCAGTCATGTCCAACTCTTTGTGACCCCATGAATCACAGCACGCTAGGCCTCCCTGTCCATCACCAACTCCCGGAGTTCACTCAGACTCACGTCCATCGAGTCAGTGATGCCATCCAGCCATCTCATCCTCTGTCATCCCCTTCTCCTCCTGCCCCCAATCCCTCCCAGCATTAGAGTCTTTTCCAATGAGTCAACACTTCGCATGAGGTGGCCAAAGTTCTGGAGCTTCAGCTTTAGCATCATTCCTTCCAAAGAAATCCCAGGGCTGATGTCCTTCAGAATGGACTTGTTGGATCTCCTTGCAGTCCAAGGGACTCTCAAGAGTCTTCTCCAACACCACAGTTGAAAAGCATCAATTCTTTGGCGCTCAGCCTTCTTCACAGTCCAATTTGCACATCCATACATGACCACAGGAAAAACCATAGCCTTGACTAGACGAACCTTTGTTGGCCAAGTAATGTCTCTGCTTTTGAATATGCTATCTAGGTTGGTCATAACTTTCCTTCCAAGGAGTAAATGTAGTTCTTTGCTTTCTGCCATAAGGCTGGTGTCATCCCTTATGTCACATAGTGTGGCCCAAAAATTTTTCTTAAAAAAGAAGAAGATATCCCAGGAAGGAGAAAAAAGCAGGAATATTTGTCAGCAGTATTAATATTAATGACCTATATACTGTATGTGTGAAAAACACTGTTCAAATACTAGGTGTTACTTGAGTCCCTTTCTCCATGTCTTAAAGAAACACTGATAGTTAAGCTCTTTACAAAATAAAAATGCAAGATACTATATAATATTTTGTAATAGTATATATTTGATGCAATTTTAATTTTTAAAACATCAAATTAGAACAGAAAAAATAACTTCTCCTGGTCTCTTCAGTCTCTTGTGACATTCATTCACATTAGAAATTCATTCACATTGTATAATACCCTATTTTTAAAAAATTTTATTTTTAAAAGTAAAAAGTAGAGTTTTTTTTCTTCAATCTCATTGCCTTTCCCATTCTTAATTTTAGGGCTGAATCCTAAAATTTTTATTTTCTCAAGTAAGAGAAAGAATATCCCTCCAAAGACTGTTTTTCATGACAATAGTGGAATTCAACTTATAAAAAAATTCATCCTTAATTTAAGCAGTCTAATGAAAATTAAAATAATTTGAATACATTCTGGGAAGTTAATGTAGTCACTTTGTTGTAGAGTGTCTATTCATATTCTGTGTATCTAGTATTTAAAATTATTATACCTTTATAAAGCAATCACTTTCCAGTTTTAAAAAGAATTTTAATGGTATCACTCTTCTGGGTTTTAAATAAATATTTATTTATTTTAAATATTATTATTTTTAAAATATTATTAAAATATTTATTTTACATAAATAGATAACCTTTTTGGTTTTTGGATCTGCCCCAGAGTTCCTATACTTTATTTGGTTCTTCCTTTATAATTTATTAGCCCATTTAATATAGAGTATCATTTTTAAAAAGTTGATTTCTTTATAAGTGATTATGACTGCTTCAAAATCTATTCGAATTGTTAAGAAGAACTCTTTGGAGATAATATCAGATCTCAGAAACATCTGTAAACTAAGAGGGTGTAGAGGAGATTTTTTTAAACACCTCCCATTTGTTGGTCTTTCCTTCTCTTGCGATGCATGCATGCTCAGTCACTCAGTTGTGTCTGACTCTTTGCAGTCCCTGTGGACTGTAACCCTCCAGGCTCCTCTGCCCATGGGATTCTCTAAGCAAGAGTTCTAGCTCCTCCAGGGGATCTTCACGACCCAGGGATCAACCCCACATCAACTGCATTAGCAGGCAGATTGTTTACCACTGAGCCACCTTGGAAGACCAAACCTCAGTTTACTCATCCATAATATGGAAATTTTAGGAAGTTCTCATTATAAGAGGATAGTTGTTACCAGGGGAAAAAAAGTAAATATCAGAGGAAGGGACAGTATTTTATAGTAACCATGGAAGAAAATTTATGTTATATGTATTTTACCAAAATAAAAAATAATTGGAAAAAAATTCAGGTTACAGTTGTAGCCATGAAATACTTAGACTGAACAGAGACTGAATCACATTAGGGATTTTTTTTTTAACGTATTTTTTTCTGACATTGTATGATATTATGCATTGACATCCTCAATTTACATTTAACATCACAATCATATAGAGGGTTCCTCTTAAAAAAAATAAGTTTCCTGAGATCTTTTGATGTTCATTTTTTTTTAAACCATTGTTTTCAATAGTTTCCACTTAGTGAAAACAGTTGAAACAACTGAACTTCCTCCTCAGTTATCTCTTCCCATTAGAGAGTGTCGACTGTAGGGCAAATTCTTAGAAATGGGTCAAAGAGAATGCACATTTTATATTTCCCACACTGATTGCAAAAACTATCATCCCGAGGTTGCACTAATTTCCACTGTTACCAGCACATAGTACAAGAAAATTTCCATTTCCCCTTATGCTGTTCACACCAGGACTTGTCCAGATTTTCAGTCTTGCCACAGAAAGAGAGACTCACAGACATAGAAAACAAACTTATTGTGATTACCAAAGGGGATGTAGGGGGAAGGGAGAAATAAGAATTTGGGGTTAACATATACATACTGTTATATGTAGAATAAATGACAGGACTTTCCCTGGTGGCCCAGTGGTTAAGAATTCACCTGTCTGAAAGAAATCAAAGAGGACACTAATAGATGGAGAAATACACTGTGTTCATGGATCAGAAGAATCAGTATAGTGAAAATGAGTATACTACCCAAAGCAATCTATAGATTCAATGCAATTCCTATCAAGCTATCAATGGTATTTTTCAAAGAGCTAGAACAAATAATTTCACAATTTGTATGGAAATACAAAAAACCTCGATTAGCCAAAGCAATCTTGAGAAAGAAGAATGGAACTGGAGGAATCAACCTGCCTGACTTCAGGATCTACTACAAAGCCACAGTCATCAAGACAGTATGGTACTGGCACAAAGACAGAAATATAAATCAATGGGACAAAATAGAAAGCCCAGAGATAAATCCACGCACCTATGCACGCCTTATCTTTGACAACGGACGCAAAAATATACAATGGAGAAAAGACAATCTCTTTAACAAGTGGTGCTGGGAAAACGTCAACCACTTGTAAAAGAATGAAACTAGAACACTTTCTAACACCATACACAAAAATAAACTCAAAATGGATTAAAGATCTAAACGTAAGACCAGAAACGATAAAACTCCTAGAGGAGACCATAGGCAAAACACTCTCCGACATAAATCACAGCAGAATCCTCTATGACCTACCTCCCAGAATATTGGAAATAAAAGCAAAAATAAACAAATGGGACCTAATTAAAATTAAAAGCTTATATACAACAAAGGAAAAACTATAAGCAAGGTGAAAAGACAGCCTTCAGAATGGGAGAAAACAATAGCAAATGAAACAACTGAAAAAGAATTAATCTCAAAAATATACGAGCAACTTCTGCAGCTCAACTCCAGAAAAATAAACAACCCAATCATAAAATGGGCCAAAGAACTAAACAGACATTTCTCCAAAGAAGACATACAGATGGCTAACAAACACATGAAAAGATGCTCAACATCACTCATTATCAGAGAAATGCAAATCAAAACCACAATGAGGTACCATTTCATGCCAGTCAGAATGGCTACTATCCAAATGTCTACAAGCAATAAATGCTGGAGAGGGTGTGGAGAAAAGGGAACCCTCTTACACTGTTGGTGGGAATGCAAACTAGTACAGCCACTATGGAGAACAGTGTGGAGATTCCTTAAAAAACTGGAAATAGAACTGCCATATGACACAGCAATCCCACTGCTGGGCATACACACTGAGGAAACCAGAAGGGAAAGAGACACGTGTACCCCAGTGTTCATCATAGCACTGTTTACAATAGCCAGGACATGGAAGCAACCTAGATGTCCATCAGCAGGTGAATGGATAAGAAAGCTGAGGTATATATAAACAATGGAGTATTATTCAGCCATTAAAAAGAATACATTTGAATCAGTTCTAATGAGGTGGATGAAACTGGAGCCTATTATACAGAGTGAAGTAAGCCAGAAAGAAAAACACCAATACAGTATACTAACGCATATATATGGAATTTAGAAAGATGGTAATAATAACCCTGTATGCAAGACAGCAAAAGAGACACAGATGTATAGAACAGTCTTCTGGACTCTGTGGGAGAGGGCGAGGGTGGGATGATTTGGGAGATGGCATTGAAACATGTATAATATCATATGTGAAACGAATCGCCAGTCCAGGTTCAATGCAGGATACAGGATGCTCAGGGTGGGTGCACTGGGATGACTAGAGGGATGGTATGGGGAGGGAGGTGGGAGGGGGGTTCAGGATGGGGAATACGTGTACACCCATGGCGGATTCATGTTGATGTATGGCAAAACCAATACAATATTGTAAAGTAATTCGCCTCCAATTAAAATAAATAAATTTATATTAAAAACAAAAAAGAATTCACCTGTCAAGCAGGGGACACAGGTTCAATCCCTAGTGGGAGATGATCCCACATACCCAGGGGCAACTAAGCTTGTGCACCACACCTACTGAACCCTGGAGCCACAATTACTGAAGTCCATGCACCCTGGAGCTTGTGCTCTGCAACAAAGAGAAGCCACTGCAATGAGAAACCCAAGCACCAAAACTAGAGAGTAGCCCCTGCTCACCACAACTAAAGAAAGACTGTGCACATCAATGAAGACCTAGCACAGCCAAAATTAAATAAATAAATAAAATAAGCAACAAAGACACACTGTATATACAGCACAGGGAACTATATTCAATATTTTGTAATAGCCTATCATGGAAAAGAATCTGAAAAAATATATATACGTATAGCTGAATCACTTTGCTGTACACCTGAAACTAATGCAACATTGTAAATGAACCATACTTCAATTTTAAAAATGGTTTTAAAAAAAGAAAGCAAGAGAGACTAAGATTTTGGTATGGCATTAGAAATAAAGCCCAGTGTTAAGTGGAAGGTTTGTGTGGAGACTCATTTTGTAATAGGTCCATTTGTTAGTAGTTATTTTCATGTTTTGGGACTCGTTTGAACAATCTCATAAGAATAGGGACTCAGGGAATGAATACTTGGATAAGGAGGACCCTCTCCTCTCCATCTGATACAATCTACTCATAGACACTTAGTCTGAGCGCCTCTTCTTCTTCTCAACTGTGGAGCTAAGGTTGGGAACAAGACAGTCTAAGGAAGAAAGTCATAAAACCTATGGCTTGTTTGATCATAGAGGATTCAAGTATAGTCTGGGGTCATGTTGTTTGTTGCTGGGTTGATAATTTCTCTTTGCCTAATAGTTTTATAAATCTGGAAGCAAGGGATTGTAGGGAAGAAGTTATTGGACCTGTCTCTCACTCTGCCTCACTCTCTAACACCCCTGTGAGTCAGGTTGATTTCAGAGGGTTGGATTCATGTATTTTATGCTGATTTGGGTTCCAGGAGGATGTAACCCAAATAGGACTTTCAAAAACATGATCTTTTTTTCTGATTAGGCCACACAGGGCCTTGCAGATAAGGTTAAGGAGATTTATCTACCCTTAATAGCAACTGGAAGTTATTACAGGGTTTTAGGCAGATGAATGGTGTCAAATTTACATTTAAAAAGTACTCTGTTTCTCTCATATGGAGAACTGGTCTTATAAGTATTAAGTTGAATATTGTAAGTTGCCATGGTTAAGCAGGAATAAATGTCTGGTTTACTTGTGAGTGTGTCCAACCAGGGCTGAATAGTACAAATATGATCAGATATGATAGATAAGTGAACATCAGATGTATCATCTTAGTCATCAAGTACATTTCTGATTTAGCTTCTCATTTAGATTTTCTTATGGATTGGGGGTATGCCAGTTAGCCAGTAGAAAAATTTGGTTGGCTAGGCAATTACTTTTCTCATTATAAATTGCTACTTGTTCTTTTCAGAGCTATATTACTATTGCTCTGTATTAGTTTCTCTGAGTTTGATCACCTCTGACAAAGTTAAATTTCTAGATTGCAAAGCTAAGGACCAAGCTCTTAAGGACAAAGCCTCTTGTTGACATCTTAGTGGTGGTTCTCTGACTGTAACAGTTTCTGGTAGAATCACGCTGGAGTAAAATTCTTTTAAGAGGATTAATACACAGACTATTTTTAATAATTTTGAAATGTTTTAAATGAGCCTGTTTTAATATTTGAAATGATTATTGAAAGACTCACTCACCTGTTTAAAATGGCCTAATTGTGGGTCAGGTTTCCTAGGGAAAAGACCAGGAGATTTATTGGAGAGTGATCTCTGGCACAACTCAGGTAAGTGAGAGAAGGTAGCAAGATTAGGCAGAGGAAGAAGTGGAACTCAGATGCAGATGCAACAGAAGCCTCAGTCTATCCCCCAGGGAACTCTGCAGTTGGGATGACTTTTCTGAGTTGTCCAATTGAGACGAGGGGACAGGATTTTGCACCCCAATCTCAACCAGCTGTTGGATGTGGGAGTGGCAGCCACTTGGCTCAGGGAATAGCTGAAGAAGGATGCATCTGTGGGTGCCAGTGTTTCAGGCAGATTTGGAGTTGGATGGTGCTCCACAGCATCCACTACCAGCCCAGTGAAGTGGTTCCAGGCATCATCCTTGGTCCTAGGCTTGTTTATTGTATGTACCAATAAAATCAGTCAGTCTGTTCAATCACTTGGTCATGTCTGACTCTTTGTGACCCCATGGACTGCAGCACACCAGGCTTCCCTGTCCATCACCAACTCCTGGAGCTTACTTAAACTCATGTGCTTTGAGTCAGTGATGCCATCCAACCATCTCATCCTCTGTCATCCCCTTCTCCTACCTTCAGTCTTTCTCAGCATCAAGGTCTTTTCCCATGAGTCAGTTCTTCACATCAGATGGCCAAAGTATTGGAGTTTCAGCTTCAGCATCAGTCCTTCCAATGAATATTAAGGACTGATTTCCTTTAGGATTGACTGGTTTGATCTCCTTGTGCTCCAAGGCACTCTCAAGAGTCCACAGTTCAAAAGCATCAATTCTTTGGCGCTCAGCTTTCTTTATAGTCCAACTCTCACATCCATACATGACTACTGGAAAAACCATAGCTCTGACTAGATGGACCTTTGTTGGCAAAGTAATGTCTCTGCTTTTCAATATGCTGTCAAGATTGGTCATATCTTTTCTTCCAAGGAGCAAGCATCTTTTATTTTCATGGCTGCAGTCACCATCTGTAGTGATTTTGGAGCCCTAAGAATGAAGTCTGTCACTGTTTCCATTGTTTCCCTATCTATTTGCCATGAAGTGATGGAACCAGATGCCATGATCTTCGTTTTCTGAATGTTGAGCTTTAAGCCAACTTTTGCACTCTCCTCTTTCACTTTCATCAAGAGGCTCTTTAGTTCTTCTTCACTTTCTGCCATTACAGTGGTGTCATCTGCATATCTCAGGTTATTGCTATTTCTCCCGGCAATCTTGATTCCAGCTTGTGCTTCTTCCAGCCCAGCGTTTCTCATGATGTACTCTGCATATAAGTTAAATAAGCAGGGTGACAATATGCAGCCTTGACGTACTCCTTTTCCTATTTGGAACCAGTCTGTTGTTCCATGTCCGGTTCTAACTGTTGCTTCTTGACCAGATACAGATTTCTCAGGTGGCAGGTCAGGTGGTCTGATATTTCCATCTTTTTAAGAATTTTTCCACAGTTTATTGTGATCCACACAGTCAAAGGCTTTGGCACAGTCAATAAAGCAGAAGTAGATGTTTTTCTGGAACTCTCTTGCTTTTTTGATGATTCAACAGATGTTGGCAATTTGATCTCTGGTTCCTTTGCCTTTTCTAAATCCAGCTTGAACATCTGGAAGGTCATGGTTCACATACTGTGAAAGCCAGGCTTAGAGAATTTTGAGCATTACTTTAGTAGCGTGTGAGATGAGTGCAATTGTACGGTAGTTTGAACATTCTTTGGCATTGCCTTTCTTTGGGATGGAATGAAAACTGACCTTTTCCAATCCTGTGGCCACTGCTGAATTTTCCAAATTTGCTGGCATATTGAGTGCAGCACTTTCACAGCCTCATCTCTCAGGATTTGAAATAGCTCAACTGGAATTCCATCACCTCCACTAGCTTTGCTCGTAGTGATGCTTCCTAAGGCCCACTTGACTTTGCATTCAAGGATGTCTGGCTCTAGGTGAGTTATCACACCATCGTGATTATCTGGGTCGTGAAGATCTTTTTAGTACAGTTCTTCTGTGTATTCTTGCCACCTCTTCTTACTATCTTCTGCTTCTGTTAGGTCTATACCATTTCTGTCCATTATTGTGCCCATCTTTGCACAAAATGTTCCCTTGGTATCTCTAATTTTCTTGAAGAGATCTCTAGTCTTTCCCATTCTATTGTTTTCCTCTATTTCTTTGCATTGATCTCTGAGGAAGGCTTTCTTATCTCTCCTTGCTATTCTTTGAAACACTGCATTCAGATGGGTATATCTTTCCTTTTCTCCTTTGCCTTTCACTTCTTTTCTTTTCTCAGCTCTTTGTAAGGCCTCCTCAGACAACCATTTTGCCTATTTGCATTTCTTTTTCTTGGGGATGGTCTTGATCACTCTCTTCTGTACCATGTCATGAACCTGGGTCCATAGTTCTTCACACACTCTGTCTATTAGATCTAATCCCTTGAATCTATTTGTCACTTCTATTTTGAATCTATTTGTCACCAACCTGCCAACACAGGAGACATAAGAGACTTGGGTTCTGTCTCTGGTTCATGAAGATCCCCTGGAGAAGAGCATGGCTACCCACTCCAGCATTTTTGCCTGGAGAATCCAATGGACAAAGGAGCCTGGCCAGCTATAGTTCATGGGGTCAGAAAGAGTCGGATATGACTGAAGGGACTCAACAGCCGCAGCATCATGATATACTGAGGTCACATTACTTTTATCTTACCCTGTGGTGGTGGGGCTTCAGTCATTAAGTCATGTCCGACACTTGCGACCCCATGGACTGTTGGCCACCAGGCTCCTCTGTCCATGGGATTCTCCAGGCAAGAATGTTGGAGTGGGTTGCCATTTCCTTCTCCACGGGATCTTCTGACCCAGGAATTGAACCCAGGTCTCCTGCACTGCAGACAGATTCTTTACTGATGAACTACAAGTGTTTCCCTTGTAGCTTACCCTGCTTTCCCTTAAATTCATCATGAAGAACATCAGACCCACAGAAGTCAGAGATACTATGCAAAATAACTGGTCTATACTCTTAAAAATATAAACTTCATGAAAAAAAAAAGGTGGACTGAGAAATTGTTTCAGATTTTAAAAACTAGAGAGACAACACAGCTAAATGCAACATTTAATCCCCAATTAGATCCTTGACCAGAATTTTATTATTATTTGCTATAAAGGACATTTTGGTGACAGTTGATGAAAATATGATTAAGATCTATAATTTAGATAAAGTTAATGTGAATTTTCTGATTTTGATGATCATTCTATGGTTATGTAAGAGAATATCCTGTTCCTAAGAAGTACACACAGGAATATTTAAGTATAAAATGGTGAAACATTCCATTTGAACAATGCCATTTATTTTTATCTCAAATATTCCCAGTTTTGCCCTGGGAAAAACTACCGTATCTGTCAATGGAGAACCTGACATTTTTAGTGCATGCTAAGTCACTTGGGTCATGCCCAACATTGAGCGACCCTATGGACTGTAGTCTGCCAGGCTCCTCTGTCCACAGATTCTCCAGGCAAGAATACGGGAGTGGGTTGCCATGCCCTTCCTGGGGGAACTTCCCGACATTTTCAGTAACTAAGACTAATTACAAATCACAGAAATATATTTACCTAGAATGCATACAAGAAGAAAAAACCCTGCTTCCTAAAAGGGCTCTTTCTTATAGTTGTTTTATTTTTTTTGACAAGAGCCAGGTGGCTTGTGCAACTACCTCCTTCCTGAGTATGTCTTTTGTTTCTGAGGTCCAAAGGCCCTATTTCATTTGCCTTCCCTCTTTGATATTTTTAAAAGAACAATTTGTTGCGAACTAGTTCCATATTATGTAAATATTGTTAGTGGAACCTCCATGGGAATTACAGTATCTAAATAATGGTAAAGTAGTCCCTCGAAGTTCAAACAGTAAGGTGCTTTGAGTCCTGCTGAGCCCTTCTGAATACAATAAGAATAATATTGTTACAAACTTTACAGTTATTTAGTGCTTTCATCAAAGGATCCCAAAGCAATTTACATGTATTAATTAAGCAACTGAACACTCCTGTGAGCATGCTGCATATTATTCTCCTCACTTCAAAGATGATTCAACTAAAGAAAAATTAAATGGTGATAAATAGATCATGGAATTCTCCAGGCAAGAATACTGGGGTGGGTAGCCATTCCCTTCTCCAGGGGATCTTATGGACCCAGGGATCAAACCCATGTCTCTTACATCTCCTGTATTGGAAGGCAGGATCTTTACCACTAGTACCACCTGGGAAACCCCAATAAATAGATAGGTGTATATTCATATCTGACTCTTTGCAGCCCCATGGACTGTAGCCTGCCAGGCTCCTCTGTCCATGGAATTCTCCAGACAAGAATACTGGAGTGGGTAGGTATTCCCCTCTTCAGGGATCTTCATGACCCAGGGATCAAACCCAGGTTTCCTGCATTGCAGGTAGATTCTTTACTGTGTGAGCCATCAGGGAAGCCCCATATACATAGTGGATTGGCCAAAAAAGTCCTTAGGGTTTTTAATGTCAGGTAATATGGAAAAACTCAAACAAACTTTGGCCAACCCAATACATATGCATATAGTAGTAGTAGTGTTAGTTGCTCAGTCATGTCTGACTCTTTGCGACCCATGGACTGTAGCCCACCAGGCTGCTTGTCCATGGAATTCTCCAGGCAAGAATAATGGAGTGGGTTGTCATTTCCTCCTCCAGGGACATATGCATATAAATGTATATATTTAAGTACTTATATGGGATATAAAATTAATGGAAAACAATTGTTTACCATGTAAAACTAATGCCTTTTATTTACTTATTTTTATACATCTAATGTCTATCTATCTATCTATCTATGTGATAACCAACTCATCCCAGTTTGCCAGGCATTTCCTTGGTTCCAGCACTGAAAATCTTGTGTCCTAGGAACAACCTCAGTATTGGGCAAAGCAGAAATATTGGTTACTCTAAGTAGAACCTTTGCTTTTTTTTCAAGGTAAATGAATGAAAATTGACTTTAAAAGTCAAAGATCCCACTAGTTAATAAAGTGTGGACTGGCCTTGTGGTCCTATGAATTTAAATTTTCACTCTGTTCTGTTAAAGAAGTGAAAATTGGGTCAACTTACATGGGCTTTTACATTTTCCACCAAACATTTTAAATTGAACTTTTTTTGAGGAACTGGCCATATAAATAAATAGTGGCACAAAACAGAATTGCATTTTGCTTCTAGCCTTTTGTGAGTCCAATCTTAAATTGCATAGCACTGAGAAATGGAAGTTATTAAAGTTTTAAGGGGCTTGAAGCTCGTAATAGGGAGGTAGACTAGGAAAAATATAAAGTCAAAAATGCATCAACAGAACCCTCAAGAGATGAGAAGTAACAGATTTTGACAAAACAGAAGCAAGAAGTATGTTCATGGGACTTCCCTGGTGGCACAATGGGTAGGAATCAGCCTGCCAATGCAGGGGACACGGGTTTGATCCCTGATCCGAGGAGATTCTACATGCCTTGCAGCAGGTAAGGCCATGTGCCACAGCTACTGAGCACATACTCTGGAGCCTATGAGCTTCAGCTACTGAGCCTGTGTGCTGCGACTACTGAAGCTCATGCACTAGAGCCTGTGCTCCAAAATAGGAGAGACTGCCACAATGAGAAGACTGCACATTGCGACTAGAGAGTAGCCCCTGCTCACCACAACTAGAGAAAGCCTGCCAAAGATAAATAAATAAATGAAATTTCTAAAAAAGAAATATGTTAATGAATGGCTTCCTGCAGTAACATTAGATCTTGACCCTAGCATCATCATCATCAACATTATCGTCATTATCATCCCATTGTTTGTTGTTCAGTCGCTCACTTGTGTCCGACTCTTTGCGACCCCATGAACTGCAGCATGCCAGGCTTCCCTGTCCTTCACCGTCTTCCAGAGTTTGCTCAAACTCATGTTCATTGAGTCAATGATGCCATCCAACCATCTCATCCTCTGTTGTCCCCTTCTCCTGCTTTCAGTTTTTCTCAGCATCAGGGTCTTTTCCAGTGAGTCAGCTCCTTGCATCAGGTGGCCAAATTATTAGAGCTTCAGCTTCAGCTCAGTCTTTCCAATGAATATTCAGATTGATTTCCTTTAGGATTGACTTCTTTGATCTCCTTGCTGTCCAAGGGACTCTTCTCTAACACCACAGGTTGAAAGCATCAATTCTTCAGCGCTCAGCTTTCTTTATGGTCCAACTCTCACATCCATACATGACTACAGGAAAAACCACAGCTTTGACTATACAGACCTTTGTCAGCAAAGTAATGTCTGCTTTTTAATATGCTGTCTAGGTTTGTCATAGGTTTTCTTCCAAGGAGCTAGTATCTATTAATTTCATGGCTGCAGCCACCATCGTCAGTGATTTTGGAGCCCAAGAAAATAAAATCTGTCACTGTTTACATTGTTTTTCCATCTATTCACCATGAAGTGATAGGACTGGATGCCATGATCTTAGTTTTCTGAATGTTGAGTTTCAAGCCAGCTTTTTCACTCTCCTCTTTCAACCTCATCAAGAGGCTCTTTAGTTCCACTTGCCTTCTGCCATAAGGGTGGTGTCATCTGCATATCTGAGGTTACTGATATTTCTCCTGGCAATCATGATTCCAACTTGTGCTTCACCCAGCCTGGCATTTCGCATGATGTACTCTGCATATAAGTTAAATAAGCAGGATAACAATATACAGCCTTGACATACTCCTTTCCCAATTTTGAACTAGTCCATGGTTGTTCCATCTCACTATAAATTAGTACTATATAGACTTTGAAATTGTTCATATTTTATACATAAAGACAAGATTAAAAAGTGACTAAAAAATGAAACCATTATTGTGTATTGCCATGTGTATGGCTATTGTGTATAGCAATCAGATTACCTTTAAGTAATTCACATAACTCTTCCTTAAAAATGAAAACTAAACAAAACAAAAAGGAAGCATACTCAGAAGAAATCACTCCCTTCTTTACACTTTGTATCTTGTGCACATTTTACCATAGCACTTGCAGTATTCCAAAGACGTACAGTGATTTTTGATATATAATAAATATTCTTTGAAGAAAAGACTTGGAGAAAGAAAAGCATTCAAGCAAGGGTAGAATAGTCTACTGAAAATTAGTTCTTCTAAACACACAAGAGCTCCCTAGACAATGGGTAAGACATTTGTTCTTAATCGAAAGAAAGGGTATGAAGACAAAGGGATGTAAGATTATGCCTTCCATCATTAAGAAGACTGACTTAGATTAGGGAGCTATGATTAAAAGTTTAAAAAGGCCTTGTGTTCAGTATGTATGTATGTGTGTGTGCTCAGTTGTGTCCTACTCTTTGCAACCTGATGGACTATAGCCCACTGGGCTCCTCTGTCCATGGGATTTCCCAGGTAAGAATACTGGAGCGGGTTGCCATTTCCTTCTCGAGGGGATCTTCCCGACCCGAGGATCAAACCCTTGTATCCTGCGTTGGCAGGCAGATTCTTTACCATTGTGCTCCCTGGGAAGTCCCTTGTGTTCGATACAAGTAGTACAAAACTCCAGGTAAGTATAAGTCAAATGAATGATAAGGACAGTATACTCAGAGAGACGGCAAGATCACTGTGACCTAGATTAGAGTAGGTGACGTCTTCACTTAGATTCACCTTCTCCAGGAACCCTGGCCTGATGACCTAAGATTGGGTTGGATAGTCCTCTCAAGGTCTTGCTCTCATAGTATGGAGGTTTTGAAATTGCCTTTTCTCTGTTTCTGCCACTAGGCAAAATGTCTTTGAAGGTAGAAACTCTATTTCATTCACCATCACATCTCCAATAGCTTTCATTATGCTTGGCAAATAAAAGGCCAAAAAGAAATGGTTTTTGAAAGACTGAGTACATGAGTGAATAAAAAAAATCTTTTGACTGAATATTAAAGCTTTTGGAAAAGGTATAGGGTTTGACATACAGAAAAAAGGAAAACAATGTGAGCAAAGGTGGAGAAACAGAAATGATGTGTTGACAAAACAGTGACTGGACTAGAAGTTCCAGGAAGGAAAATTTAGAATACAAAACTAGAAAAGTAGGTTGGGTTTGAACATCAGAGTAGGAATTTTTATAATTTTACTTATTTATGGCTGTGCTGGGTCTTCATTGCTGCACGAGCTTTTCTCTGGTTACAGCAAGCTGGGGTTGCTCTCTAGTTGCAATATGCGGGCTTCTCATTACAGAGGCTTCTCTTCTTGCAGGGCACTGGCTGTAACTGCTTGGGCTTCAGTAGTTGTAGCTCATGGGCTCAGAGCGCAAGCAGGCTCAATAGTTATGGCACATGGGCTTAGTTGCTCCACGGTATGTGGGATCTTCCGAGATCAGGAATCGAACCTGTGTCTCCTACATTAGCAAGTGGATTCTTTACTACTTAGCCACCAGGGAAGACCCCAGAGTAAGGACTTTTCACTTGATGTTCTAAGCAACAGGAAGGCAATAAAGTTTTAAGTTGGGAGATGATAAAATCAGTGAAATTCTTCAGGAAGTTCAGTGGCAAAGAATGGGATGGTTTAGTTGAATGAGGGGAGGGAAGATACAGAGGTCAATTAAAAGACAAATCCCAGTCAGACGCACAGCTCAACTTTCTGTTGTCTCATTCTTACATATGAAGAGATAACCAAGCATTTGATGAAAGCTACAGCCTTAAAGAAAAAGATAAAGACAAATAAATAGAAAAAGTGGCCTGGCAAAAACAGCTAATGCAGGGAGTAGGATAGAACTTTTAAAACAAAAATGCAAATAAAATCAAATTGAAATGACATATTCCTAAAACATGAATGAGATGCCACAGAGAAGAAAAAGTCAGAGAACAAACCTCATTCTCAGAAAGCGAAAATACAACTGCCAAAAACATTTAAAAATTTGGAAGATAAACCAGGGAGATTTGGCAATATGGAATAAAAAAGACATAAAGGTAAAAAGCAAGAGAGAAAGTTAAGAAATAAGAGCTCATTCCAAGAAGCCCCAACTGACTAAAAAGCATTTTGGAAAGAGAGAACAACACAATAGAAAAGCTAAATAGAGAAACACTGTCTTCACATTGCAAAAGCCTGTCGATTGCACAAATTCAAAGCTCTGTGTCTTTGAAGAGTGGGAAGTAGGCAACAGTAAGTAGCTAGAATGGTGGGCATGATGCAATATGTGGAAGGGGATGATGGGAGAGAGAGAAGCAGGGGCCAGTTCCCGATGAATAGGGAAAATAAAGAGAAAGTAAAAACTCAGATACACCACTGGGGATGTGTAAAGATAAAATCCTAAAAGCTTCTAGAAAGAAATTTCACTCACACACACACACACACACACACACGCACAGTCTTTGTCATCAAAGCCATGAAAGGTAAGCACGCCTCAGACTTCTTATCAGCAGTAGTGCTGTCCAAATTCTAAGAGAAAATGAGTTTCCACCTAGAATTCTATGTCCAACCTGACTACCAGTTATGTGGAAGGCCAAAGAGAAGACTTTTCAAATATGTAAGAATTTGGAAATTTTACTCCCAATGCATCTTTTCTTAGGAAGTATTTGAGTACAGCAAAATGGAAATAGAGATCTGTAAGGCTAATCGAGGAGAATGACGAAGGGAAGTACCATCATGGCATTTATTTAGCAGAAACTAAATAAAGAGAAACTCCTTCAATTATCCAGTAAACACTTATTGTGCTAGGCACTCTTCTAGGTGCTAGAAATTCATTGTTACTTCACAAAGTCATCGTAATGCTTCCATTCTGACATGGGAGACAAAAGAAGTGAACAAATATGTATATAAGCTAACTGTTGGAAGTGATCAATGCTGTGGTGAAATATAAAGCAGGGAAAGGAGAGGTATGCTGGTTCAGTCATGGTGGACAAGGACAGCTTCTCTTGTGGGGTGGCACTTGAGGGGAGTCTTGAAAGAAATGAGGAACTGGGTCTAGGAAAAGCTGGGGAAGGTTATTTTAGGAAGAAGAAACCGGAAGTGTAAGAATCCAGAGGCAGAAACGAGCTTTGTGTCTTTGAAGAGTGGGAAGAAGGCAACAGTAAGTAGCTAGAATGGTGGGCATGACACAATATGTGGAAGGGGATGATGGGAGAGAGAAAAGCAGGGGCCAGTTCACGAGAGCCTTTTCTGTCTTGTTAACTGTGCCTATAAGTCATTGAAGGGTTTTGGGCAAGAGAACAAAGTGAACAAGAAAATGGAGGAATACAGGAAAAGGAGAATTCCGTGTGCTTGATGGTGTGATTGAAATAATGGAAAACAAGGATTAAGCCAGAGAATGAAAGGGGAAAAAAAAGGAAGGTAATTTGAAACTATAGGGGGAAACAGTGATAGAAACAAATAAGTAGAATTATCATACATTATGTGCCTCTCCATGAAAGATATTTAACTCAATACAAAAATAGAAATAATTTTCAGTGACTTTCAATTTTTAGGATGGATTGAGGGAAGCATGAAACAGAGGAAGCAGAATAGCACAGTAGTTATAAGCATGCTATTCTAAAAGCAGACTGCCTGAATTTGAATCCCAGCTTTGCCATTTATTAGCTGTATGACCTTTGGAAAATTATTTAACCTCTGTTCTTCAGTTTCCTTACCTAGAAAATGGGAATAATAAAAGTACCTACCTCATACGGCTGTAAGGAGAAAATGAGTTGATATTGTAATGTAGATAGAACAGTATTTGCATACAGTTGCCATTACATTAGTGTTTTGTGGGACTTTCTCTGGTGCCAGTGGCTAAGACTCCATGCTCCCGTTGCAGGAGGCCCAGTCAGGAAACTAGATCACACATGCTGCAACTAAGACCATGCATACCCAAATAAATACCTATTTCCTTACATTATAATTGTGGTATGATTAGAGGGTAGTAGAAAAGTGTTCCACCTGAATTTCCCTCCTACATGTATGAAATTCCAATATCAGAAATTTTGCCCAAGGCTCTACAATTTTTTAGAGTCCTCCGTGAAATAAAAATTCTCTTGAGAGGAATGGCATCTTAAACTCTAATTTGCTGCAAACGTGTTTTTGAATTAATCAAACCCTTTCCAACCTCAGTCCTTGTCTGAGCACAAAGGCAGCATGGTGGGCAGCCGAGATAGGGAGAAGGGTCCATTTGCCAGGAGAGTAAACAGCTTCAGAAAGGGAGGTGGGAGGATCGTTCAAAAGGCGACTAATGTGGACAACTCCAAGACAAACAACCTCCCCATATGGCCAACCAATGGAGTCCTGGCTCCTGTTTCTCCACCGCCAGTCCTGGCTGTGTAACATTGACATATTTGAACCAAGATAGACTCCAGCATGAATTCCAGGTTTGGCGCAGGCTCCCAGTTATTTATTAATGACTGGAAAACCATGTTATTTCTGGGTCTGCCATGGAGTCAAAACCAGGGACCACTTTCTTCACATTTATTTTTGTCCAAGGCTGACTGGCCCCTGTAGTGGACTTGATCCCAAAGGGTAGTCCCTGAATCAGCTCAGCCTGAAGGGTTTGGGAGGGGCTGTTTATTCAGGCAGGAAATGGTTCCCAGAAATTCCACCCGCCTTTGGGAGTGGTTGCCTTGGGAGGCCTTTCAATCCCCTCAGACTGGGGCCTCTGGCTGGCCAAACTCCCCTACTATTTCCACAAAAACAGTGTCTGCATTTGAGTGGAAAGAAAATGTGGACAAGTTAAGACTTGCCCCTTTTCAAGATGAGAATTTCGGATCCATAAGCAATCTGCTTTGGGAGTTGATGAAATCTGAAATATGGCCATTTACAGGTAACTTTTTTAGGTTTTCGGATTTCATTTGGAGAGAAATGTGATACAGGAGGAAACTGTGCCAGCTAAACCATTGCCATCTGTATCTGCATTTAAAGTATAGAAATCGTAAAATTTTAAAGCTGCAAGAGACTTAACATCGCCTAGTCCCCCTCCCTTCTTTACGTGTATGAGGAAGCTAAAATATCAAGTAACTGAGAGTGACTGACATTAAACTCAGGTGTGTTGACTTCCAGGCTAGGACTTCAATTCATCAGACACTATCTGCAACCTGTAGGGGATTGGAAATATACTCTATGAGCTTTGGTAAAAACACTATATTTCTTTGTGTGATACCGTTATCTACCAAAATGTAAAAATAAATTCAAATGTTGTAAAATTTTTAATAGTTCTTAAATGGCTTAAAAATTTTAAAGACTACAAAAATTTAACACCATCTGCAACTCATAGACGCCTGTAACCTATGACATGTCCTCTGAGAAACTCTACAAATTAGCTCACCTTAGGAGTTGGTAAAGCCCTCTGAGGGGGAAGTAATTAATAGGGGAAAAAAAAGTATTAGATATCTCTTTTGCAGTCCCTCTCCTACCCAGTTGGCCCAGCTTAGATGTCTAGTTATTTGTGAAGGAAAAAGAAACTAAGAAGCTGAGGGTTGGCAACAGCCAGGTAGGTCTAGCAGGACACAGCATGTCCCCTATACTATGAGCCCAAGGGTTCTGGATCAAGAGCACCAGGAAGCCAGAGACAGAAAGCAAGGATGGGAGAGAACAGGAAAATTTGGAAGCATACAGGTAGGAATCAGACACACAGGACTGTGCTCAGCTCTCAGACTTCCTGTGGTCTTTCTATGGCCTAGGCTGTAGTGTATCCACCCTGAAATATGGAAACACTAATATGCAATCAGACTGATAAAATGAGCAAATGTAGAAAAACAAAGTGAGTGCTTAAAAGGGTGGAGGTAGGGATGGAGTAGGGAATACAGGATGCCAGGGAAGAAAGCAAATTTTCCTCGGTAAGGCAGTGTCAGTGAAAAATAGCCTCTGCTACTCAACACTTTATCCCTCTCTCACTGACTCATTGTTTAGACTCTTTAAAAAATGAACCTTCTTTTTTAGAGCACTTTTAGGTTCACAGCAAAACTGAGTGGAGGTACAAAGAGTTCCTCTCCTGAGCACAACCCCTCACCCGCCATCACTTTCAAGATCCAGCACCAGAGCGGTACATTTGTTACAGTCGATGAATTTACATTGACAGGTCATTATCACCCAAGTCTATAATTTATACTAGAGTTCACTCCCAGTGTTTTAAATTCTTTGGGTTTTAAAAAGCAATGAATGTAATCCACCATTTACAGTATCATACAAAATAGTTTCACTGCCCTAAAATGCATCTGTACTCTGTCTATTCATCTGTCCCTCCCCTGTAACCCATGGAACACACTGATCTTTTTATATGTTCAGAGTGTCATATTGTAGAAATCATAGAGTTTGTAGCCTTCTCAGATTGGCTTCTTAGTAGTAGGCATTTGAGGTTTCTCCACATCTTTTTTGGCTTAATAGATCATTTTCTTTTAGTGACAGAAAACATTTCATTGGATATACCACAGTCTATTTATCCATTCACTTACTAAGGAATATCTTGATTGCTTCCTTTCCTAATGATGTATGATATTGAGAGCTCTTTTATGTGCTTACTTGCTATCTATACATCTTCTTTGTTGAGGTGTTTATTTAAGTCTTTGACCAATTTTTTATTCATATTGTTTTTTAATGTTGAGTTATTTGTATATTTTGCACAAGTCCTTTCTCAGATGTGTCTCTTGCAAATATTTCCTCCCATCTTCTGTCTTCTCATTCTCTTGATAGTCTTTCACAGTGCAGAGGTTTTTAATTTTAGTAGTTCCTAGTTTTTAATTTAAAATTAAAATTTTTAATTTTTAGTTTTTTAGCTTTTTTTAGCTTTTTTTAATTTAACTTTTGTTTTTAATTTTAGTTCAGTCATGTCCAACTCTTTGGAACCCTATGGCTGGCAACCTGCCAGGCTCCTCAGTCCATCGGATTCTCCAGGCAAGAACACTAGCGTGGATTGCCATTTCCTTCTCCAGGGGATCTTCCCAACCTAGGGATCAAAACTTTATCTCCTGTGTCTCCTACACTGCAGGATGATTCTTTACTGCTGAGCCATCAGGGAAACCCCTGATTGAAGTATAGTTTATCAATTATTTCTTTCATGGATAATGCCTTTGGCATTGTATTTAAAAAGTCATTCCCACACCCAAGGTTATCTTGATTTCCTCTGACGGTATCTTCTAGAAGTTTTATAGTTTTGTATTTTAAAATTAACTATGAACTACTTTGGAGAAGGCAATGGCACCCCACTCCAGTACTCTTGCCTGGAAAATCCCATGGACAGAGGAGCCTGGTAGGCTGCAGTTCATGGGGTTGCTAAGAGTCAGACACGACTGAGCAACTTCACTTTCACTTTTCACTTTCATGCATTGGAGAAGGAAATGGCAAACCACTCCAGTGTTCTTTCCTGGAGAATCCCAGGGACGGGGGACGGGGGAGCCTGGTGGGCTGCCCTCTATGGAATCGCACAGAGTCAGACACGACTGAAGCGACTTAGCAGCAGCATGAACTACTTTAAGTTAATTTTTGTGAAGGAAGTATGGTCTGTGTCTGGATTCATTTTTTACATCTGAATGTCTAGTTGTTCCAGTACCATCTCTTGAAAAAACTATCTTTCTTCCATTATTGCCTTTGTTTCTTTGTCAAGATTACTTGCTTGTATTTTTTATTGAGATTGCCTTGAATTAAGTTGGGAAGAACTGACATCATGACCAGATTTGGTCCTCCTATCCATGAACGTGGAATATCTCTTCATTTATTTATTTTGATTTTATTTCATCAGAGTTTTGTAGTTTACCTCAAATAGATATTGTATATGTTTTATTCAATGTATACTGAAGTATTTCTTTAGTATTTCTTTTGGAAATATTAATGGAAATAGTACCATATTTCAATTTTAGTATTTCAATTTTTACTTGTTCATTGCTGGTATAAGAAATTGACTGACTTTTGTATGTTAACCTTACATCCAACCAACTTGCTATAATAGCTCATTAGTTCCAGAAGGTTTTTCGTCTGTTCTTTCAGTTTTTCTACACGGACAGCTTATGCTCTTTTAAGTTTTGTTATACCTGGGTTTTGTTTCAGTTACTTCAAAGCAGTGAAGCAGCAGAGTTGGAGGAAGGGGTTTGTGAGCAGAGACAGTTTTCCCTCTGATTCCCCAGACTGAACTGAACAGAGCTGCAAGATCCGGTTTGTGTTTAGGTCAAAGCACTTGGAAGGATAGTGAAGGAATGAGATAGTGAGCGAATGAGGTAATTATTTCAGCAGTTTTTCAGATCTTTTGTCTGATTTTTTCAGAGAAGTTGGCTATTGTTTCTCCTAAGTGCTTTCTTTGCCTAAACAGCCATGGGTGGCTGGAGATGCCACCTTGTTCTTAGGACCTTGTTCAATGCTTCTAAAATTTCTAACATGAAACTGTCTTGTCCTCAAGTTTGCTCTTTTGCAACCTTGCCTACCCAGCTGGTCTCCAGAGAGACATCTCCTTAATGGAGCAATCTCAGAACTTAAAAAAACAAAGAGAGATAACTTCGCTGCTTTATCCCATTCCCCTCTCCCAACCTCCTGGAAGTCCTGGGCCAAGTCAGGTGGCCTCTACCAGCAAATATTTACAAATGTTTGTTCAACATTGATTTGGTCAGGATATGGGTAAATTTTTTCGATCAATAAAAAAATGCATTTAGAAACATATTTACTGCTAATTCACTTCCACTAGCTGAAGAACAGGAAATGTTCTAAAAATTTTTTAACAGTCACTTCCCATTTTTCTGAAGCTCTCTTCTCTCTTGTGTTTTGTTTTGTTTGTAATTTTATGAACTAGAAAACATTTTGAGAGACATGAAAGGGTGAGTAAAACAAACCACTCACTCTCAAATAGCCCTAGGTCATACATGAACTGATTCAGGAATTTCAGCTAACCACTAGTGCACACGTTCACCTCAAAAATACCCAAATTAGAGTGGCCGCTACTACTAAAGAGTGCTGTTTTCATTTCCTTTTTGAGCGGAGTGTCCACCTCAGTAAGACTGGAACCAATTTTCATTTCCTTAGCTATATAAGGACTTGATAGAAAAACCAGAGTTAGAGTACATTACTTTTCAGTTAATTCCAGTGAAATATTGAAGTTGATTTGTTTTTGCCGATGTTGTTTTACCATTCTTTGACTACCACCCCTCCCCCACCCACCTCCTTTCACAGCTGCCCACAGGCCTGCCTTTTTAATCTGGCTCTGAAACTTTCTGACCTAGTCCAGTCACATAATTTCTTTCTAAAATACTCTTCCTTGACTCCCTGACTTGAAGCTGACAATTTACTCCTGAATAATTTAACTCCTTTCTCAGAACTGCCTCCCTTAAGATTTCTCCTCACCTTTGCTTCTGAGGATGGGAAGAGAATAAACACGTTAGAGGTTCACTGTGTAACTGGCTAAGAAATACATGGACCTGACAGCAAGGACTTTTCCTCAGTCAGATGTAATATAACTTTGCTTGATCTGTATTCATCACAGTATCCACCTTTAGTGTGAACTAGTGTGATGGTTTGACTAGGATACTCTCCTTTGGTCAGGAGGTGATGGAGGTAGGAAAAGAAGAGACACAATTGATTCATACAGTAATTCTACCTAGATTGCTTTATAGCAATATCAACTGTACTTCAATTCAGAATTCCATATTTTACAAGTATATTTGGCAATACTGTTGAGGGAGATAACTTGGAAATATGCATCAAACTATTAGAATACCTACATTAACCAAAAGTCTTGGTTGCCTAAGGACAAAAAAGTGAAATGTGCAAGTATTAGTTGCTCAGTCATGTCTGACTCTTTGTGATCGCATGGACTGTAGCCCTCCAGGCTCCTCTACCCATGAAATTCTCCAGGCAAGAATATTGGAGTCCATAGCCATTCTCTTCTCCAGGGGATCTTCCCAATTCAGGGACAGAACCTGGGTCTCCTGCATTGCAGGCAGATTCTTTACCATCTGAGCCACCAGGGAAGCAAACCAGCTCCAACTGTTTTAAGCAAAAAGGAGAATTTATTAGGTCAAGTAACTGAAAAAGGCTATAGTTTTTCCGGTAGTCATGTATGGATGTGAGAGTTGGCCTGTGAAGAAAGCTGAGCACCGAAGAATTGGCGCTTTTGAACTGTGGTGTTGGAGAAGACTCTTGAGAGTCCCTTGGACTGCAAGGAGATCCAACCAGTCCATTCTAAAGGAGATCAGTCCTGGGTGTTCTTTGGAAGGAATGATGCTAAAGCTGAAACTCCAGTACTTTGGCCACCTCATGTGAAGAGTTGACTCATTGGAAAAGACTCTGGTGCTGGGAGGGATTGGGGGCAGGAGGAGAAGGGGACGACAGAGGATGAGATGGCTGGATGGCATCACGGACTCGATGAACTCCAGGAGTTGATGATGGACAGGGAGGCCTGGCATGCTGCAATTCATGGGGTTGCAAAGAGTCGGACACAACTGAGCAACTGAACTGAACTGAATTGAAAAAGTCTAGAGGAGCACCTTGCTTCTGGAACCAGGAAGTTGAATGTTGTCATCAGGAAGCTTCCTTCTCTCTCCACCTTTCAGCTGTGCTTTCTTCTATGTTGGCATCATTGTTGCAAAGATGTCTTTTGTCAGTTCCAATCTTAAATAGTCTGTGGTACCCATAATTTCAGAAGAAAAGAGATGTTTTTATCCAAGTATCATTATCAGATGTAGAAAAATTCTCCCTTATTGACCCAGCTTAGATCATGTACCACTCCTGGACTAGTCACTTTGTCTGGAGTGGTAGGAAACACGATACTGATTAATCCCAGCCATGTGACAAAACATTCTACCAGGTGGTTGAGAAGCAGTTCCTGAAAGGCAGTGCATGTGTGGCATATGAGGTCAGTTCTATCATGAAAAAGGGAAAGAATTCTAGGCAGGCAGAAATAGGGGATATCTATATCCAAGGTTCTTAATCTTCTATGTATTTACTTTTAGGAAATAATCAGGAATGTGAGAAAGTTTCAAGGTTATTCATGACAGAATTATTTAAAACAATGCAAAATTAGAAAGAATTGAAATATTCAATAATGAGGGATTAGCTGAATAAATTATGGTATGATGTATTCAAAGGAACACTACACAGCCTTTGAAAAATGTGCTGTCAAAAAAATGGTATGAAAAAATTGTTCATGGCATGTTGTTAAGCATGACAATTGTGTGCAGTGTCCCAATGTATACACATTTCTACATATGTGCACATTTTATCTAAAAAAACATATTGCATAAATGTTTTGAAAGATTGTAGGAATAGATGATGTTGATTACCTCTCGGTGAAATTAGGAGTAATTTTAAGCATTCTGATATTTTCTTTATTTTCTACAATAAATATGTATTCTTTAAAATTAAAAACATTACTGAAAAACTTTTAATTCTTCACTCCCAATTAAAAACTGATCATGCTATTTCTCTCTGGGAAAGAAGGAGCTGAAATAGAGGTCCTAATTACTGGTAAATAGCAAACTCTACGGCAAGGAAACTAATTAGGAGAATAAATTATTCACCAGTTTTCTAAGATTAGCTAAGACCCAAATGTATTCTCCATTATGTCACATTTCCATATTTTGATGCTTTATTTGTATGCATACCACTGAGTCTTTCAGAATTAATCAACCGGCCAGATCCATACTCAAAGCACCAGTCCAGATATCCGCACAGAGAGACACTCACGGTTCCTTTCAAAATTGTACTCTTGAGTGTATTTGGAGAAAGTGAAATGTATTTCCTGCAGTTAGAGACCAAGACTTTTTCTTGATAGTATTAAAAACATTCAGATTGGAAGAAACGACTTCGGCAAAACAGACAGCAATAAGCATCCTAAGTGAACAAACCTTAGCTCCTGAATTGCTTATTCACTTGTTTCAGTTTTTCCTGGGGAACTCCCTTTTTGAATGAGACTTGGCATCATCCTGAGAGCTTCTGAGTTATCTGACCCAGGAGAGAGGATCAAATAATTGGTCCCTCCCCAGTCATGGCACCCCACTCCAGTACTCTTGCCTGGAAAATCCCATGGACGGAGGAGCCTGGTAGGCTGCAGTCCATGGGGTCGCTACGAGTCGGACACGACTGAGCGACTTCACTTTCACTTTTCACTTTCATGCATTGGAGGAGGAAATGGCAACCCACTCCAGTGTTCTTGCCTGGAGAATCCCAGGGATGGGGGAGCCTGGTGGGCTGCCGTCTATGGGGTCGCACAGAGTCGGACACGACTGAAGCGACTTAGCAGCAGCAACAGCCCCAGTTTACAAATGACATATCAATGAGCCAAATCTTTACAAGCCCAAAGGGAAAACTTTAATTATGCCAGTGACTTTTTAAAAAGAGCAAAGTTAGGAGGAAGGACGAAAGCAACACTCATATTCACTGATTTCTGCCATTACTCGTGTACATCATTTCACCTGGAAACTAGCCCCATTCCTTTTTGAATTACCAAACCAGTGGCAGAAGCCCCTTGTGGCTCCGACGGTAAAGAGTCTGCCTGCAATGCAGGAGACCCAGGTTCGATCCCTGAGTTGGGAAGATCCCCTGGAGAAGGAAATGGCAACCCACTCCAGTAATCTTGCCTGAAAAATCCCATGGATGGAGGAGGTATAGTCCATGGGGTCACAAAGAGCTGGACATGACTGATCGACTTCACCTTCACTTTCAAACCAGTCGCAGCTTGATGTCATGCGAAGATGGCTTATAGGGTGCTCACTAATGCAGATGATGTTTCTGTTTCTTGTCATCCTTGCACACAAGACACAACTACTCGTAGAAGTTTTTTCAACAATGAGTCCCCTTTATCTGGCAAAACTGTTCTTGTCACTGGAGAAGGAAACTTAACAAAGTTTATGCAATAAAACAAGGCCTATCCAGGGGACCCCAAACTCTGGCATCTAATGCTTGATGATCTGAGATGGAGCTGACATAAAAATAATAGAAATAAAGTGTACAATAAATGTAATGAGCTTGAATCATCCCCAAACCATCCCCCCACCCAACCTCTGGCCCATGGAAAAATTGTCTCCCATGAAACTGGTTCCTGGTGCCCAAGAAGCTGGGCAATATCTTTTCTTCTTCCTTATTAACAAAACTCCAAATTTCTTTGGGAGGACAACATGCTCAGCTAAAAACTTCAGTTTCCCAGGCTGTCACACATGGGGATGTACCACTCAAATCCCCTCGTTTCTGTAAAGGATTTGCTACCCATGTCAAAGTTGCCAGTTACCTCCTGGCAACTTTCAAGCTGAGATCCTACTCTCCTCCTGCTCTCCTCGGGCTCTCCTCAGCCCCCAGCCAATGTCTAGCAGGATGAGAATACAAAGCCTAGCCATTTCCACCCAACATAGGATTCCCCTAGTGGGCAACTCTTGCTGTCACTGAGCTGGCAGACACTGTCAGATTTGCATCAGGGCATGCTGACTCCCCCTGCCTAACTGGGCTACCTGCTTCTTTCACAGGTGTTACTCCCCATTAAACCATTCTCACTCCTCACTGTCTCAGCACCTACTCCCTAAAGAGCAAAACTGGCCACACCCAGCTTCCTTTGTGGTTTTGGGCAGCCACCTGACACAGTTCTGATCAGTGACATCTAAGTGGAAGTTGATAGGTGGGAGTCTAGAAAACCACTGTAATCAGAAGCAGTTTCAACTGACACACACCTTTTGCTCTTTGCTGTTTTCTTCTTTTTTGCCTGGGACACAGATGTGTTTTAAATTGTGGAGCAGCCGTCTTGTGACGAGGTAGCAAACACTAGATCTAAAACCCCATACTAAAAATGGCAGAGTAGAAACCCAGAAAGAGCCTGGGTCCTAGAAGGCAGTGTGAAGGGATCATACAAGTCTTGTGTGCCTCTAGGTTTCTTATTTTGTGTAACAAATAACTTCCTTACTTGTTTAAGACTTGGTATACAGGCTTTACAGTGGACTGCAAATCTATGACTTGAACATCTACGTTGCCCTGGGAAATGAAGGGTTTTAGCTGGACATGTTGTCCTCCTAAAGAAATTTGGAGTTCTACTAATAACAAAAAGGCCATCGTGCAGGCCATTGTTGTATCAGATATACTTTAAGTTTCCTTCACAAGTGACAAGAACTGTTTTGCCAGATTCCAAGGACATAGGAAAATGCTCTTGATATTAAGCATGTTAAGCAATACCAGTAGGTTACAGAGCATGTGCAGAGCATGGTCCTCATCATCTTGTGTGAGTATACATACATGCACACATGCAGATATCTGTTATATACACATTTTACACACATTATAGACACTTCATCTATATAAAGCTAAAATATGTGCTTAAGAAGGGGAGGGGCATGGTGATACCCAGCCAAATGAGCTAAGTCAGCCTCATTCAGTGAGGGGACTGGGAATGGCATCGCTTTACCTTCCCCTTCTCCTTTAATGGCCTAACTCATGAGGAACTAAACCATCAGCATGTGAAATATTTTGTGTGCAGACATAAAGCAAATGTATATCAGTTGTATAATACCCATATTGATTTACCTAGGAAACTGTAAAGCCAAACACTGCATGTAATTTAAGCCAAGTATCTCTTTTCCTAGTAGAATATGAGAATTACAAATGTCTACCTTTTCATCATCTGGGAATTCTCAGTCAGTGACAATAAAAGACACCCAATCTTTAAATTTCTGAAAAAGGAAAATCAGGCAGCTACCCTGATTGGGGGAGTGCAAAGGATTTTGAATTAGAAATTAAGAAATCTGAATTGCAGGCTTAGGGTACTGAATCACTTCATCTGCAAAGATGGTAATATGGCCTACCTTAACCTTTTTCACAGGGTGCTGTGAAAATCAAATGAGATGATTGTTGTTGTTCAGGCAATCATTTATGTCTAACTCTTTGCAACCCCATAGACTGTAGCATGCCAGGCTTCCCTGTCTTTCACCATCTCCTGGAGTTTGCTCAAACTCATGTCCATTTGGTTGGTGATGCCATCCAACCATCTCACCCTCTCTTGTCCTAAATCAATAATAATAACTAAGGCTCTCTGTATGTCAGGCACTGTTTACATACTTTTATATATTTTAACTCATTTAATCCTTGCACCAGCCCAGTGATATTATGTGATGTGACTATGGGACCCAGAATGCCCAGGGGGCCATTCACCCAATTTATGGGTGGACACAAATGTGTATTTATTATGAAACAGATAGGCTTCAGCATAAGGCTGAATTTTGCAATAAGACATTCAGGATCTTTAATGCAAAATGACAAACCTAGACAGTGTATTGGGGCTTCACAGGTGGCACTAAAGTTAAAGAATCCACCTTCCAATGCAGGAGACATAAGAGATGTAGGTTCAATCCCTGGGTTGGGAAGATTCCCTGGAGGAGGAAATGGCAACCCATTTCAGTATTCTTGCCTGAAGATTCCCATGAACAGAGGAGCCTGGTGGGCTACAGTCCATCTGGTTGCAAAGAGTCAGACATGACTGAAGTGACTTAGCACACATGCAGACAGTGTATTAAAAAGCAGTGATGTGACTTTGCTGACAAAGGTCCATATGGTCAAAGCTATGGTTTTTCCAGTAGTCATGTACAGATGTAAGAATTGAACCATAAAAAAGGCTAAGTGCTGAAGTATTAACACTTCTGAATTGTGATGCTGGAGAAGGCTCTATAGAGTCCCTTGGATAGCAAGAAGAGCAAACCAGTCAATCCTAAAGGGAATCAACCCTGACTATTCATTGGAATGACTGATGCTGAAGCTTAAATACATTGGTCACCTGATGTACAAAACCAATTCACTGGAAAAGATCCTGATGTTGGGAAAGATTGAAGGCAGAAGGAGAAGGGGGCAGCAGAGGATGAGATAGTTAGATACCATCACTGACTCAATGGGCATGAATTTCCACAAACTCTGGGAGATAGTGGAGAACAGAGGAGCCTGATGTGCTGCAGTTCATGGGGTCACAAAGAGTTGGACACGACTGAACAACAACAACACATGCTTCACTGGTGTTTCACATTTCAGAAAATGTTTAATTTTGATTGAATTGAACATTGAGACACTTGTAGATTTTCGTGCTTCTAATTATTTCTAAGAAAAGAAGACACAGGAAAGGAAAACTGCTGAAAATGGAGGGATTTCTTTCACCTTTTCCTCACTTCTTTGCCTTATCTCAGAAAAGAAGGAAACTCACATGCTTCTTTCCTCTCTCACTTCACTCCTTTTTTTGTCTCTCCTCATAGGAGAGACTGAGATGCTTGGTCAGAGTTGGGAACATTTCTTGGACCAGTTTAACTGGTAACTAGACCTGTTTTCGAGGCTAAAGGGGTGTGCCTGGGGTTTTCAAGGTTAGAGCTCATGACTGTCCTGTCATTTCATTCACTTCTGAGCCCAGATCTGGCCTTACTTCCTGTCAGAGTGACAAGCACATGTGGGCAGGGCCTGGAGCCTACCTTTTAAAAAGGAACTTGTGGTCTTTGCTGTTTGCCCATTTGGCTAAGCGACCTAGGGGCTGTTCTGAAGGCCCCATCTGTGTTCATCCCAGCCACGTGCCTCAATATGCAGGTACCAAGTCTACTTACTAACCTGTGTGCAAAGGAGGAAACTCTAGCACAGCCTCAGCCAGACTCAAAATTCAGTCTCTAACTCTGCAGTTTATCACACCCTTGCCTTTGGGGGAAGGGACTATTGAGAGTCCCTTGGCCAGCAAGGAGATCAAAACGGTCAATTGTAAAGGAAATCAATCCTGAATATTCATTGGAAGGACTGATGCTGAAGCTTTAGCTCCAACCCTTTGGCCATCTGATGTGAAGAACTGACTCATTGGAAAAGACCCTGATGCTGGGAGAGATTGAAGGCAGGAGGAGAAGGGGATGCCAGAGGATGAGATTGTTGGATAGCATCACCAGCTTGATGGACATGAGTTTGAGCAAGCTTCAGGAGTTGGTGATGGACAGGGAAGCCTGGTGTGCTGCAGTCCATAGGGTCACAAAGAATTGGACATGACTGAACGGCTGAATGGAACTGAACTGACGTAAGCTAAGATATGAAAGACATTGAGAATACTGGCTGGCATATCATAAGCCCTAGTTATTTTATGATATGCCAGGAAGAGTTCACTGACTTGTGCAGCTGAGACCAACTCATCTGTTCTTTTCTCCTCAGAGGCCAGGCCTGGTCTCAGGTAAGGACAACAGAAGTCAGCATGTCTGTCACGGTAGTCCTGAGTGAAAATTGATCTCACTTCATGATCATATCCCTCAAGGAGGAAGTCTTTGCCTTCAGCCCCATTTTCCACAAGAGTTAAATGTCCTTGCTCTGAATTCCAGCTCTTTTGACCAGGTCTTTTGTGCTTGTCTCTAGACCTCTCTGATGCCAGTCATTTATCCATATGGGTCTTTGCTAATTCTCTCTGCTGCTCCCTCCTTCTACACTGCTTGGATAGAGATGATTTCTTAGACAATGGTTCTGACCTTTTACTAATAGAACATGACCATAAAATGTTTGGGTTAGTATTGAGTTCAATTGCATAAAATAGAAAACTAAAATAAAGAGTCTACACCAGTAAGAAATTTGTTTTTTCTCATGTAAAATAAATCCAGGCTCTAGAGTTGCTCTGTGACATCATGTGTTTACCAATCTCCTTTCTCATTCTGTAATACTGTCCATGGGCTTCTCCTGGTGGCTCAGTGGTAAAGAATCCTTCTGCAATGCAGGAGACACAGGTTCAATCCCTAGGTCGGGAAGATCCCCTGGAGAAGGAAATGACAACCCACTCCAGTATTCTTGCCTGGAGAATTCCAGGGACAGAGGAGCTTGTCAGGTTACAATCCATGAGGTGTCAAAAGAGTTGGACACGATTTAGCGACTAAACTCACACACACGCACAATCCTGTCCATAGTGGTCAGTTTCACCCTCATGTGGCCTACTGACTACCCGGCAACAGCTGCACACGAGAGTTCCAGGCAGGGAGAAGGAGGAAGAGAAAAGGAGAAGTGTGTGCCTGCTAGGTAAGTCAGTTCCCTTTTAAGAACTTCTGTAGATGCTTTACCCAAGGGCTTCTGACATCTCACTGACCACCCCGATCTACAAGGGAGGTTGGTAAATATGCTTCTCAAGATTGCCAGATAAAATAGTTCCTGGGACGTTCTTATACTAAGAAATTATTCATTGCTAACTGACAGTCTTATGTTTTTAATTTGTTAGGCTTGCAAATGTAATATTTTTGACAGGACACACTGTCATACCCAACAAGATGGGCATCGAATTGGAAATAGAGCAGTCAGCTAGCAGTCCCTGCCATGTTGAGCCTTCTGTTTACTTCTGTAGCTTCATCTTTCCTATTTTAATTCAGATTTCCACTCCCTGCAGGCAATGCTAAGTCACTTCAGTCTTGTCCGACTCTGTGTGACCCTGTGGATTATAGCCCACCAGGCTCCTCTGTCCATGGGACTTTCCAGGCAAGAATACTGGAGTGGGTTGGCATGCCCTTCTCCAGGTTCCTCTCCCTATCCCTAGAGTGATTAGCCAATTTTAGTTTTACTAGGGTTCCTCATCTACTACAATTCTAGTATCAATATAATAATATCTAATATCAATATAATAATAAAATTTTATTTGAAGTTTTCCTTGAGAGGTGATTAGAGGGAGAGGCATTTAGCTCAACTGAGTGTTAAAGAAAACAGAATGCTAATATAATGTTAATATAATTAGCATTAATTATAATGCTAATATTAATTTCATAGCCTAAATATTTAGGTCCACATCCCTAAATAAAATGTGTTCTGTCTCACAGCTTTTATAGTACCTAACTCTGGTTTTTGGAGAAGGCAATGGCACCCCACTCCAGTACTCTTGCCTGGAAAATCCCATGGATGGAGGAGCCTGGTGGGCTGCAGTCCATGGGGTCGCTGAGTCGGACATGACTGAGGGACTTCACTTTCACTTTTCACTTTCATGCATTGGAGGAGGAAATGGCAACCCACTCCAGTGTTCTTACCTGGAGAATCCCAGGGATGGGGGAGTCTGGTGGGCTGCCATCTATGGGGTTGCACAGAGTCGGACACGACTGAAGTGACTTAGCAGCAGCAGCAGCAGCAGCAACTCTGGCTTTTAATCATTAATTTGAAGGTAACAAGTATAGGAACAAAAAATGGTGATGTAATTATGTTAAAAGGAAGGCAGAAGGAAAATTGAGGAAAGTGTGGAGAAGTGAGCTGTTTCATCATTCATTATAACAGGATGTCAGCACACCATGTTTAACACTGATAAATTATAAATAGTTAAATATATATATATTTAAAGATCCCTTTGGGTTTTTCTGGAGTAAAGCAGGAAGTTATTGTCTCTTTTGCTGTACTTCTGCTTTTAATATTTTTTTATTACTGGAGTATAATTTAGTTTATAATGTTGTATTAGTTTCTGCTGTACAATGAAGTGAAGCAGCTATATGTATATATATATATATATATATATACCCCCTTCCTCTTGGATCTCCCTCCCACCTCCCCCTCATCTCACTCCTCTAGGTCATCACAGTGTACAGAGCTGAGCTCCCTGTGCTTAAAGTAGGGAGCTACCTGTCTCTTTTACACATGGTAGTGTATTTATGTCAGTGCTACTCGCTCAGTTTGTCTTCCCCTCCCCTCCCCCACTCCACGTCTAAATGTCCATTCTCTTCATCTATGTATTTTCCTGCCCTGCAGATAGGCTCATCTGTACTATTTTTCTAGATTTCATATATATATATATATATGTGTTAATATATGATATGTTTTTCCTTTTCTTATTTACTTCACTCCATATGACAGACTCTAGGTACATCTGTTGCCTTACAATATAAATCATAGTTATTCAACTTTTAAAAATTCTGTGATTTAGTTATTTCACTGAAAATTAAAATGTCGAGGTGAGCTCTCACTATGTATGGAATATTATCTTCCTAGAATAAACAAGATGGTGTAGCAAGAGAACTGTTAGAATTAATCAACAATAGTGACCAACAGAGTGAGCGCTGGTAAATGAACCAGGTGAAAGGTGTGCTTGGTGTCCGTCAACCACCACATTTTTCTTTTTACAGACTTCCTTCTTTTCTGTTCACCTGAGACCTAACATTTCCATTCTTCAAAAACCTCTCATCTGCAAGGGTCAGAAATTCATCGACTTCATTGTAAATGACCAAGAAGCTTAAAGAATTCCTTTCTTCATGGGTGGTTGTTAATGTCCAGTCACTAAGTCATATCTGACTCTTTGTGACCCCATGGAGCACAGCACACCAGGCTTCCCTGTCCTTCACTATCTCTCAGAGTTTGCTCAAACCCATGTCCATCAGTTGGTGATGCCATCCAACCATCTCATCTCCTCTGTTGTCCCCTTCTCCTGCCCTCAATCTTTCCCAGTATCAGGGTCTTTTCCAATGATTTGGCTCTTCGCATCAGGTGGCCAAAGTATTGGAGCTTCAGCTTCAGCATCAGTCCTTCCAATGAATATTCAAGGTTGATTTCCTTTAGGATTGACTGATTTGATCTTGCTGTCCAAGGGACTCTCAAGAGTCTTCTCCAGCACCACAGTTAATTCTTCATAGGTATTTTGATTAAAAAGATAAGAAGTTTTAAGGTAAAAGAACAAAACTGGCCAGAACTCTGGGTCTCAGTTGTTAGAGAAAAGCTCTCTAGGGCAGCAGTTTTCCCTAAGACTCCTGATGTCAGGAGGAGGAAGTGGTGAGATAAGGTTTGCCTGTTGGTAAGGCTGTCACGCTAGGAATCTTTCTTTTGCTCTAGAACTTTGACTGATATGATTATTCTATGGAATTACATCATTTCTCCAACTTATGTTTACAGTTAAAAACAAAAATAAAAACAGTCTTGGGCAGAGTAGATAAACCTCTAATTCAGAGCCCTATTTAAAATCAAGCCACTGTAACACAAATGTAGGTTTAATAAGGGCTGCTTTGAAATAGATCACTTTGTAATAACTACAAGGTAAATTATCCCCACTACTTCTAATAGAATTGCTCCAACTTAAACATGTTACTACAGTATAGGCAAGATGTAATGTAATTTGGGGTCTCCCATGGTGGCTCAGACTATAAAAGAATCTGCCTGCAATGCAGGAGACCTGGGTTCAATCCCTGGATCAGGAAGATCCCCTGGAGAAGGGAATGGCAACCCACTCCAGTATTCTTGCCTGGAATGGCTACCCATTCCAGTATTCTTGCTTAGAGAATTCCATGGACAGAGGAGCCCGGCAGACTACAGTCTATGGGGTCACAAAGAGTCAGACAGGACTGAGTGACTAATACTTTAACTTTCAATGTGATTTTTAAACTCTTTATATCGGTAGAATGGAAAGAATATTTTATTCCTTTTTAGTTATGCAGATTTAAAAATTGAAGTAACTTTCCATTGTTTTTTCTCATTCTAAAATAATACACATTCATTGTAAAAATTAAAACGATGCAAAAGTACACATAATATACTGTGGCAGATTGTATTTTCCAAAGGAGGCTTCACCAGTCATAGTGCATCCAACACACTTTTCTCATAATGAGATGCTGACACTTCTCCATCAAGAACAAAGTCTAGAACTCACAGAAGCAGAGAACAGATTGGAGGGTTTTGCCAGGGGCTGAAGTTAGGGGTGGGGGAAACGGTAAATGTGGTCAAAAAACACAAACTTCTGGTTTGTAAGATGAATAAGTTCTTGGGCTATAATGTACAGAATGAGGACTACAGTTCATAATACTGTGTTGTATATTTTAAAATTGCTAAGAGAGATTTTTAAAGCTCTTGCCACACACAGAAAACAATTGTAGCTATGTGTTAACTTATCCCATTGCAGTAATCATCTTGCAATATATACACATATAAAATCACATCACATACCTTTAAACTAATACAATGCCATGTGTCAGTTATATCTCATTAGCTGGCAAAAAAGAGAATAGGGTCAGATTCCTCACCTTGGACCTGATCAGTGCATTTGTGCTCAGTTGGGTCCGACTCTGCAACTGCAGCTCACCAAGCTCCTCTGTCCATGGAATTCTCCAGGCAAGAATACTGGAGTGGGTTGCCATGTCCTCCTCCAGGGATCTTCCCAACCCAGGAATTGAACCCGTGTCTCCTGCATCTCCTTCGCTGCAGGCAGGTTCTTTACAGCTGAGCCATTGAGGAAGCTCCCTGGACCTGGCCAGACCTTTGTAACTGCCTTCGACTAGTAGAAAGGTGGAAGCAACTTCCAAGGCTAGGTCATCAAAAGCAGTGTGGCTTCTGCCCTGCTTCTTGATCTTTCAGCCCGTATCTTTGGAGCCCTGAAAAGTCATGTAAGAAGTCCGACAAGGTAGTTGGACTATCACTCTGGAGAAACCACATGGAGAAACCACAAGGGGATAGATGAATGAATGAACAAGCCTTTGGGTTGACCCCACCCCCTGATTATAATCTGAGTATAATAGAACCACCCTACTGAGCAACTTCAAAAATCCAGATCCACATAAGCGATGGGAGTTGATGAATAAATACTGTTGCTTCAAGCCACACATTTTAGGGTGAATTGTGATGCAGTGCTAGATAAACAGAACAGCTTCATTTCTCATGAAGTTACATCTTCATCCAAGATGTAACTGCAATTACTAGTTGAGTTATATCCATAAAGACATTTTGTTAAATTTTTAACAAACTTAAAAAATACTAATAAGCTCATAGTATGTGTATTATTATATAACCTTTCTCTCCACTTAAAACTATATCAGTGTGGAAGGGTTCCCTTTTCTCCACATTCTTGCCAAGATTTGTCATTTGTAGACTTTTTGATGATAGTCATTCTGATAGGTGTGAGGTAATAGCTCATGGTGGTTTTGATTTGCATTTCTCTGATGATTAGCAATGTACATATGTGTATATATATCAGTTGTATTTGACTTTTTGCAACTCCATGGATTGTAGGCTGACAGGCTTCTCTGTCTATGGAATTCTCCAGGCAAGAATACTGGAGTGGGTTGCTGTTCCCTTCTCCAGGGGATCTTCCCGACACAGGACTGGAACCTCGGTCTCCTGCATTGCAGGCAGATTCTTTACCATCTGAGCCACATTTATCTCTCTATATGTATTATTACATAACCTTTTTATCCACTTACTATATCTTTGTCCATCAGCACTTGGATCAACATCATCCTTTTTTTCTAGCCAAGCCAAGCAGCATGTGGGATCTTAGTTCCCGAAACAGGGAAAGAACCCGTGTCCCCTGCATTAGGAGCTTGGAGGCTTAACCACTGGATCACCAGGGAAGTCCCATGTCATCCTTTAATATCCACATAATACTCCACTGTATGAATATCCCATAATTTATTTCCCAATCCCTTAGTGACATATATATGTATATATTTCCAGTATTTTTAAAATAAATATCTATGTATTTCTTAATAAAACTATAATCCTGTTATCATACTATTTGGTAAACTGTTTTTACATTCAACACATCATAGTTCTCATAATATTTATTTTAACTCTGGAATAATATATGTCATTTGAATGTACAAAATTTATTTAAATGAGTCTCTTGCTGGACATTTACACTGTTCTTGATTTTAAAAATGCTAAGTTAAACATCATCACATGTGAATTTGTATGTGTTTGTCCCATTATTTATCCTAAATGTTTAAAAATAAAAAAGCTAAACCAAACAGTACAAACATTTTAAAAACTTTATACAAATTGCAAAATCCATATGAAAAACATTGTTCTAATTCATTCTCCCAACAATGGGAAACGAGGAGGTATATTTCTCTATAATTTGTTAACTCTGATAATTTAAGAATAATTTACCGAGTTGTAAGTCGGTTTATAATATTATATCAGTTTCAGGGGATTCACAACACAGTGATCCAACATTTTTATAGATTATACTCCATTTAAAGCTATTATAAAATATGATCTCTATTCCCTGTACTGTACAATGTATCTTTGTAGCTCATTTATTTCTTACATAGTAGTTTGTACCTCTTAATTGCCATCTCTATCTTGCCCCCCACTTCCTTTTTCCCCTGATAAGCACTAGTTTGTCCCCTTTATCTGTGAGTCTTTCTGTTTGTTATATTCATTCATTTGTTTTAGTTTTAGATTCCACGTATAAGTGAAATTATACAGTACTTTTCTTTCTCTGACTTCCCTGGTGGCTCAGATGATAAAGCGTCTGCCTACAATGCGGGAGACCTGGATTCAATCCCTGGGTCAGGAAGATCTCCTGGAGAAGGAAATGGCACCCCACTCCAGTATTCTTGCCTGGAAAATCCCATGGATAGAGGAGCCTGGTAAGCTACAGTCCATGGGGTCGCAGAATCGGACATGACTTCACTTTCACTTTTCTTTGACTTATTTCATTAAACATAATGTTAATATCCTCCAGGTCCATTCAGGTTGTTACATACAACAAAATTTCCTTTTTTTTTTTTTTAAATCTCTGAGTAGTATTCCATTGTATGTATATATCACATCTTCTTTATCCATTCATCTGTTGATAGACACTGAGGTTGCTTCCATATCTTGGCTATTGTAAATAATGCTCTATGAACACTGAGGTCCATGAATGTTTTCAAATTAGTGTTTTTGTTTTCTTTAGATATATACCTAGGTGTGAAATAGCCAGATCATATGGTAGTTTCATTTTTAGTTTTTTGAGGAACACCTATACTGTTTTCCACAATGGCTTCCACCAATATTCACATTTCCACAGCAGTGTATGAGTGTTTCCTTTTCTCCACATCCTTGCCAATGTTTGTTATTTTTTTTTCTTCTTCTTTTTTTTTTTTAAATTTTATTTTATTTTTAAACTTTACATATACTTTTTGAGGGCTGTCATTCCTGGCAGGTGTGAGATGATATCTCATCATGGTTTTGATTTGCATTTCTCTGATTAGCAGTGTTGAGCCTCTTTTCATGTGTCTGTTGACCATCTGTATGTCTTCTTTGGGAAAATATCTATTCAGGATTCTGCTCATTTTTAAATTGGTGTGTTTTTGTTTTTGTATGAGTTGTTTATATATTTTGGATATTAATCCATTATTGATCGTATCATTTGCAAATGTTTTCTCCCATTCGATAGGCTGTCTTTCATTTCGTCAATGGTTTCCTTTGCTGTGCAAAAGCTTTTACGTTTGGTCAGGTCCTACTTCTCACTCTGTTCATCCATTCATCTCACAAGTTGTTTGACCATCTTTAGGATCATGACCCTGGATTCATTCTCCTGTAGATTGCCAGTCTCCACTTCAATTAGTTCTTCCAGGATTTTATCTTGTTCTTTCATTCAGAACATGTTCTTCCTATTGCTTCATTTTGCCTAATTTGCTGGTTTTATTTCTCTGTATGTGGTATATTGGTTATGTTTCCTGACCTTTAAAAGAGGCCTTTTGTGGGAGATATCATATTCATCCCAACAGCCCACTCCCCTCTGGTCACCAGGACTATACATTCTAGGGGTGCCTCTTATGTGGGTTGCAGGGGTCCTTCTCTTGGAGGCAAATTGGCTATATGGGTGGTCTGGTAGGCGTGGCTGGCCCTCTGTCTGATTGGTTGCCAGGCCCTGCCTTGTGCTGAGGCTGCTGGCTATTGGTTGGCAAGGCCAGGTCACAAGGTGGTTGGCTCCAGGAACCCTGGGAGCTCCCAGGGCTAGTGCTGCTCATTTGTGGGCAGAATCAGGTTCTGGGCTGGGTGATTGTAGGGTCAGGTTCCTAAATGTAGTGTCAGTCAGCCAGCCTGCTGGTGAGTGGAGCTGGATCCCGGGGACCAAGGTCTCTCAGAGGTGGTATTGGCCTGCAGGTGGATGTGACTAGACTGGGGGTAGTGGTAGGGGAGGGGGTGGGTTGAGAAGACAGCGGCAGGGGGTGTTGCAGCACTGGTGCAGGCTGACCGGTGGGCAGAGATAGGGCCCAGGGGCTCTGGCGGCAGGCTCCTGGATGTCCTGAAGCTGATGTTGGCCATTGATGGGTGGGATTGGATCCCCAGGCTGCTGGCAGAACGTCCCAGAGTATCTCAGAGCTGGCACTGACTTGCTGATGGGCAGGCTGCAGGGCCAAGGTGGTCCTGAAGCTGGTGTTTGCCCATTGATAGGTGGAGTCATGGCCCAGGGCATCCCAAATCTGGTGCCTGCCAATCGGTGGGTGCAATCAGGTCCTGGGTTAGAGACCCACTGGCAGAGAGAGCTGGGTCTTGGAGGGGTAGTGTCAAGCTGCTGGTGGGTGAGGCCAAAGCCCTGGGTGTTCTGGGACCAGTGCTGGGTCCCTGGTGGGTGCAGCTGGGTCCTGGGATCTCTGGATGCAAGGCCCTGGGGGTCTTGGAACTGGTGTTGGCCTACTAGTGGGTGGGGTCAGTTCCTGACACAGCTGGCTGCAGGACTATGGTGGCCCTGAGCTGGAGCCTGGCCATTCATGGGTAGAGCTGGTCCCAGGGTCTGTGGCTGTAGGGTACAGGGCTCCCAGATCTGGTGTTGACTCAGATCATTTAAAAATGTTTTAATCTTTGCTGGTCTCAGTAGTTAAATTATTTCACTTTTGTTTTAATTTATATGTGTTCAATTATTTTACATTATAAGATACAGCTGACCTTAGTTTGGGTGTGTACTGTCTTTGGAGATTACTGGAGTTAAAAACTTCAGCACCACAGTAAATCCTCTCTAGAGAATTCAGAGCTCTCCTGCCTCCTGGGCCATCCTATGGCCTATGGCCTTGCATAGCAATGATTGGATTTTTCATATCGCATCCTTTTGCTTTAGCATTTTTGGGATTTCAGGAATATTATTTTTTAATGCCTTTTGAATATCATGCATCTTCTAAAAAGAGCCAAGCCTGATTATAAAACACTCAATGTATTATATTAATTATAAGAATATATTTATACTTTTAAAAAATATTTTAATTTGGCCTTAAAATTTTGCGTTTTCATATCTCTAGAAAATTAACCTCTTGCCAGTTTGAATGTTCGTGCCACTTGAGAGGTTTTTTCAAATTTTTCCTCTTTAACATTCCTATTGGGCCCATTTATTCTTGTTATCACTCTATCTAAAGCTTATATTGGATTTGAATATGTCATTAATTTGGAAATTGGTCTTTTTCGGTCTGCAGGGAGTTGTTTTTTGTTTTGGTCTATAAGCATTGAAAAATCCTAGAAAATGTTACTGTTTCAGATTTATAATATATGTAAGATCATAACTGTTATCTGTATGATTTACAGTTTAAAATGCCTTCATGTATATAAAATCTCATTGTAATGTTGAGATACTAACAACTCTGGGAGTGGGAATTATCATCCATGTTGTTCAGAAAGGAATGGACATCTGTGAGGGGCAATGATTTATTTGTCCAATAAACTACAGAACTGCAAAAAAAAAAAAAAAAAAAGAATCCATCTGCCAATTCAACAGACATGGGTTCGATCCCTGGTCTGGGAAGATCCCACATACCATGGGGCCACTAACCCATGCACCATAACTTCCGGGCCTACACACCCTCGAGTCCGTGCTCCGCAGCTAAAGAAGCCATTGCAATGAGAAGCCCACACACAGCAACCAGAGAAAACCCTCGCAGAGCAATGAAGACACAGAGCAGCCAAAAATAAATAAATACATAAACAAAAATTAAAAAAAATAAAACGACGGTATTAGGTAGTTGTGACAGAAATCTTACAGCCTACAAAGCTGAAAATACTTATTATCTGGCCCTTTACTAAAAAAAGCTTGTTAATCCTTGTCTATTTTTAGTAAGAAAAGAGATGTGCCCTTTGGACTTAATCCATTAAACCTCTCACCTCATAAAATCTGCAAGCATTAGAATTGTGAAAAGGAATATTGGTCATAAAATAGAATCTCAGTTCAGGAAGTGTCGGGTGTCAGCTAAGGGCCTTGTAGGAAATTTAAGTACAACTTAAATGTCTAGGAAGTGTCTAGTTATCATTGAAAAATAATGACCTGACATTTGAGATTTGTAGATAATTTTCTCTGAACTTGAATAATAGGAGTCTGCCATTTGTGTCCAGCTCAGCTGGAATTAGTCTTTCCTCCCTCAGTGCTCCAGTATATTTCATTCTCTCTGTTACAACATCTATTTCAATTGGCCTTGCATTAATTTATTTTCATGAGTATACTTCCAGACTAGGGTTATATACACCATGTGTTAAGGAACTCTTTTGTCCAACCCTGAAGTCTCCATGAAGTTTTCCCAAAGCAAATATTGATAAATGGTGGTTGAATGAATGTCACTAATGCAAATGTGAAAAATAGGTTTATGATACACTGATCTTTTGAAACCATGGGCAAACCCTCAGCAGAGATTCTTGATACTATGCTTCACGCATACACATTTTCAATCCAGTTTATTCTGCTTATATCTGTTTCACTTGTTCATATATGTGTACAGAAAGGAAGTCATCTCAAGAATGCCTCCTAACAATAGCACTCTGTTGTTAAAAAAATATAAAAAAGACCAAGACAAAACAATTTTCTTGAAAAAGTAAATGCCTTGTCTGGGGTCAAGCAATTTTCTCAGGAAACTGACATTATTGTCAACTGGAACACCCTTCTGGACTTCATTTCTTTAACTCTTCACTGTTAAACTTCACCAGATAATGAATCTTATTTAGCAGTCCAAGTGACAGTTGATCCAGTAGGCCTCCAGTTTTCATCTACGTGAAGTCATAGTTGTAGTCCAGACCCAGTGGAGTCTAAATGAAGCAACCTTAGGTACTTTATTTGCCTTTGGATAAGTAAAGCTCTTGGTTGCAAGATAATAGAAACACAGCTTGAATTTGCCTGAGAGAGGGAGTGGTGTGCTGCGTGCTAAGTCAGTTCAGTTGTGTCTGACTCTTTGTGACCCCATGGACTGTAGCCTACCAGGCTCCTCTGTCCATGAGATTCTTTAGGCAAGAATACTGGAGTGGGTTGCCATTTCCTTCTCCAAAGAGAGGGGGTGGGGAGGCAAGGACATTTGTCTCACAAAATCCAAGAAGGAGGTGAATAACCTAATGAGGGGGAAATTGGGATACAGCAGAGCCTCTGGAACCATGGGAACCAGGGACTGGAAAGCTGCCAGAATTCTCTCCTTCTCCATTTGGAATCTCTGCTTCCCTCCACATCACCCTCAGTCTCAGTGTAGATCAATCTTCTCTATCAAGAGGAAACCTAACCTTACACAGCTCCTTTCTCTCTCTTTCAAGTCTTACAGCTTTATTCCTAAAGAGGAACAGTGTCTCAATTTTAATTAGAAAAATCCCAGGGAAAACCTCTGGGCCCAGGGTGGATCAAAGCTAACAGGAGATGTGTCGTATAAAAATGACACTCTTATCCTAGATGAGGGGGCGAAGAGGGAGACAGGATGGAGAAGAGACTGTGCCTTTCCTAGGAGAAGGGGGCTAGAAAAGTATTGGGTTAACAACTCTGTCCATGTTCTTTGCTATGTTTGAGGGCATGGATTGTCCTATTTACAAACAAATCTCTAAGATTCTAGAAAGACAAAAAAATGGCTAGGAAAGAGCTGCCCACAGGATACTCAGAGAAGAGACTTCCAGCATAGTGGCTTTGGTGAAAGGTAGGGAGAGATGACATGTTTATTTGAAGCACAATTCCTTGATAACTCAGTTGGTAAAGAATCCGCCTGCAGTGCAGGAGACCCCGGTACGAGCCCTGGGTCGGGAAGATCCCCTGGAGAAGGGATAGGCTACCCACTATAGTATTCTTGGGCTTCTCTTGTGGCTCAGCTGGTAAAGAATCCGCCTGCAATTGGGGAGACCTGGGTTCGATCCCTGGGTTGGGAAGATCCCCTGGAGAAGGGAAAGGCTACCCACTCCAGTATTCTGGCCTGAAGAATTCCATGGACTGTATAATCTACAGCGTCGCAAAGAGTCGGACACGATTGAGCGACACTCACTTTCAGTGACAGTAGGCTTCCCATCAAAGGACATCAGGAAAAATGGACAAGAAAGGACTTCCCTGGTGGCCTAGTGTTAAGACTCCACTATAGGGGATGCAGATTCGATCCCTGGTTGGGGAACTAAGATCCCACAAGCCTTGTGACATGGCCAAAAAAAAGAGAGAGAGAGAGAAACTGACAAGAAGCACCTAACATATGTAGCACCTGAAACAGAGCCTACTGGGAAGGTCTGGTCTGTTTTCCTCATATGAAAGACTATAACTCCACAGTGCCTTATGGCTTCTGCAAGCACTGCCCAGGACTGCCACCAAACCCTGAGGGCCTTTGTGCAAATTAGAAAGGCATGCCTTCCTTGAGCTGACCCAACACCTGGTCACCTCCCTAGCACCCTGCCAGGATTCTTGTGTTGAGTGTTGGATTTCAGCCAACTTATACCCCTAAGCCTGGATCCTTCTAGCCCAGAGTCCCACCTGCACAAGCATCTCTGGCAGTCCAGGCCACCCAGAAGGAAGTGAGGCAGGCAGGCTATCCCTTGTTCAAAAGCAAGACTTCTAGCATCAGTAGAAGTAAGGCTCAGTGGTAGCTTTGGCTTGGTGATGGAAGACAGTAGAAGGAATGGCAACAATGACTAAATTGGAAGGCCTCTAGGAACAGACAGCCCACTCCCGGGTACCAGAGCCATAGGGACATTTCCGGTAGTGGAGAGGCAGCCACAAACTCCACGGACTGAGTGACAGCAGAAGCAACATTAGCTTCTGAGGCTATTGGGCTGATTCAAGGAGGAGCAGTGATGAGGTTCTGTGCACACTTGTCTCTCCCACTTAAAAACAGGGTTTTTTGTTTTAAACAGGAATTAATCAATTAACTAATGAAGAGTTTATGTAGCAAAATGCCTTGATAGAGATGAAACATTTTTATCTCCTTCAAAAACCATATGATATCACTTCTATGTGGAGCCTAAAATATGACACAAGTGAACTTATCTATAAAACAGAAACAGACTCATGGCCATGGAGAACAGACTGGTGGTTGCTAAGAGGAAGGGGGTAGGGGAGGGATGGATTGAGAGTTTGGGGTTAGCAGATGCAATCTAGTATACATAAGATGGATGAACAACAAAGTCTTACTGCCCAGAACAGGGAACTATATTCAATATCCTGTGATAAACCTAATGGAAGAACATGAAAAAGAATATATATATGTGTGTGTGTGTGTGTGTGTGTATTTGAACATATAAATCACTTTGATGTACACCCAAAACTAACACAACATTGTAAATCAACTATACTTTGATAAAATGAATTTTAAAACTTTTTTGTCTCCTTTGATTTTACCTTTGAAACATCAAAAATAACTCCCCTTTGAAGGGCATGGTTATGTAAGGATTTAGGGAAGCTGTACTTAAAAAAGGTAATGCAGGATTTAGGAATGCCATTTTTATAAGGTTGGATTCAAAGTTGTAGGGTAGTTTGTCTTCAGAGAGAAGCCACACTCTCATCCTTCTCAAAGAGTGAGGAGTCAGTCATTTTAAGGTGCAAAAGAAAAGCACTGGCCCCTTGAAGCAGAAACAGGAGAAGGGAAAATGATCAAGGTTAGGGTCTGGGGGTGGGGGACACCAGAATTTGGGTGTGCCGCCTTCTGATAGCAGCTGGAGATCAGCTTCCACCCTGGAGGGCCTGAGCACCACAAGCCTGGGTGATCAGGGTACAGTTCTGCCAAAAATGGGCATCAGGCCAGTGCCTGGAGCAATGGCCATAATAACAGAGCCATCATCCCGGCATGCAGTCCAGGGAATGAGGCAGCCTGCCACTATGCTGTTAGAGTCCCGTTTATTTTTGTCCTTCGAAGGAGCCGCCCATGAATGTTCCAGTCAGAGCATGAGTCAGAGTCTTGTTCCCCAAGAGCTGCTGCAACGATGCCTCCATTCCACCCTCTCCCCCACTTCCTGGGCTCCATCTGAGAGCCGCTCACCAGGGCTGTGTATGAATTAGGTGCGAGCTGGCTCTCCAACTCTGACGCTTGCACAGAGCCACAAGGGGCGGGGAAGTGGGAAAGAACGACACACTCTTTACGTGTGTCTGTGACAAAAGGTAGCATTCAAACCACTGAAGGAAAGAACGGATCATTTAAAGGTTTTGGGTAAACTGACTAGCAATTAGGGGAAAAATATTAGCTCATTACTTCACTCTATCTAACTAAATACAGGCTTTTATTTTATACTCAAGGATAGTTGATTAACAATGTTGTGTTGGTTTCAGGTGTACAACATGGTTCAGTTACACATTTACATGTATCTGTTCTTTTTCCTGGAGAAGGAAATGGCAACCCACTCCAGTACTCTTGCCTGGAAAATCCTATGGGCAGAGGAGCCTGACAGGTACAGTCCATGGGGTAGCAAAGAGTCGGACACAACTGAGCGACTTCACTTTCCAATTAGGTTGTTACAGAATATTGAACAGAGTCACCTGTGTTATATCCTTGTTGGTTATCCATTTTAAATATAGCAGTGTGTACATGTCAATCCCAAACTCCCTAACTAACCCTTAATATAAACATTTTAGACATAAAAATTATTTAAAAATAGGAAGAATGATGACAAGTAAACAATGTTAAGTACAAACAGTTGGAAACTTCTGTGTGACAAAATTTTAAAATTACATATAAATTTCAAACATAAGTGACAAACTGAGGAAAATAATAATGCGAGGCAAAGGGTTACTACTCATAATATTAACAGAGCTCATACAATGCATGAAAAATTAAAACTTCAATAGAAAAAATGGGCAAAAGTCACAAACAGGTAAGTAAAACACATTGGTCAAAAATATATGAAAAAATGTTCAACTTTGCTAATATTCAGAGGCAAATTGAAACAATAACAAGATAATTTTCACCTGTCAGATTAGCAAAGATTTTTAATTGCCTAAACTCACACACTGACAAGGTTGGAAGACATGTATACTTCATGCTTTTTCCATTGAAGTATAAAATGGCACAACTTTACCTGAGGAAAATCTGAAAAGAAGTATCAAAACATTAGATATACATTCTCTTTGGTGAAGCAATTCTGCATGTAGGACTTTAATCCAAAGAGATTATTACATTTCTGTCCTCAATAAAAGACAGAAATGGTATGGACCTAACAGAAGCAGAAGATATTAAGAAGAGGTGGCAAGAATACACAGAAGAACTATACAAAAAAGATCTTCACAACCAGGATAATCACGATGGTGTGATCACTCACCTAGAGCCAGACATCCTGGAATGTGACGTCAAGTGGACCTTAGAAAGCATCACTACAAACAAAGCTAGTGGAGATGATGGAATTCCAGTTGAGCTATTCTAAATCCTGAAAGATGATGCTGTGCAAGTGCTGCACTCAATGTGCCAGCAAATTTGGAAAACTCAGCAGTGGCCACAGGACTGGAAAAGGTCAGTTTTCATTCCAATCCCAAAGAAAGGCAATGCCAAAGAATGCTCAAACTACCACACAATTGCACTCATCTCACATGCTAGTAAAGTAATGCTTAAAATTCTCCAAGCCAGGCTTCAGCAATACCTCAACCGTGAACTTCCAGATGTCCAAACTGATTTTAGAGAAAGCAAAGGAACCAGAGATCAAATTGCCAACATCCACTGGATCATTGAAAAGCAAGAGAGTTCCAGAAAAACATCTATTTCTGCTTTATTGACTATGCCAAAGCCTTTGACTGTGTGCATCACAATAAACTGTGGACAGTTCTGAAAGAGATGGGAATACCAGACCACCTGACATGCCTCTTGAGAAATCTATATGCAGGTCAGGAAGCAACAGTTAGAACTGGACATGGAACAACAGACTGGTTCCAAATAGGAAAAGGAGTACATCAAGGCTGTATATTGTCACCCTGCTTATTTAACTTCTATGCAGAATATATCATGAGAAACGCTGGGCTGGAAGAAGCACAAACTGGAATCAAGACTGCCGGGAGAAATATCAATAACCTCAGATATGCAGATGACACCACCCTTATGGCAGAAAGTGAAGAGGAACTAAAAAGCCTCTTGATTAAAGTGAAAGAGGAGAGTGAAAAAGTTGGCTTAAAGCTCAACATTCAGAAAACTAAGATCATGGCATCTGGTCCCATCACTTCATGGCAAATAGATGGGGAAACAGTGGAAGACTATTTTTCTGGGCTCCAAAATCACTGCAGATGGTGATTGCAGCCATGAAATTAAAAGACACTTACTCCTAGGAAGGAAAGTTATGACCAACCTAGATAGCATTTTCAAAAGCAGAGACATTTCTTTGTCAACAAAGGTCCATCTAGTCAAGGCTATAGTTTTTCCAGTAGTCATGTATGGATGTGAGAGTTGGACTCTGAAGAAAGCTGAGCACTGAAGAATTGATGCTTTTAAACTGTGGTGTTGGAGAAGACTCTTGAGAGTCCCTTGGACTGCAAGGAGATCCAACCAGTCCATTCTGAAGGAGATCAGTCCTGGGTGTCCTTTGGAAGGACTGATGATGAAGCTGAAACTCCAGTACTTTGGCCACCTCATGCTAAGAGTTGACTCATTGGAAAAGACTCTGATGCTAGGAGGGATTGGGGGCAGGAGGAGAAGGGGACGACAGAGGATGAGATGGCTGGATGGCATCACTGACTCGATGGACGTGAGTCTGAATGAACTCTGGGAGTTGGTGATGGACAGGGAGGCCTGGCATGCTGCGATTCATGGGGTCACAAAGAGTCGGACACAACTGAGCGACTGAGCTGAACTGAACTGGTGAAGCAATTGTGCATGTAGGACTTTAATCCAAAGAGATTATTACACATCTTTGAAAAGATGTATTCAGACTTTATCAGTTTGAAAAATAAGAAATAACTTTAATGTTTCTTATTAGGGGCTTCCCTGGTGGCTCAGACAGTAAAGAATCCGCCTGCAGAGCAAGAGAACTTCCTTGGGTTGGGAAGATGATCCCCTGGAGGAGGGCATGGCAACCCACTCCCGTATTCTTTCCTGGAGAATCCCATGGACAGAGGAGCCTGACAGGCTACAGTCCATGGGGTTGCTAAGAGTGGGACACAACTGAGCAACTAAGCACAGCACAGTACAGTAGGGGCTAGTTAAGTAATTGTGGTACATGCATTTATGGACTGCTTTACAGCCCTTGAAAAGAATGATGTAGACGTCCCCTGGTGGACCAATGGTTTAGAATCCACCTGCCAATGCAGGGGACATGGGGTCGATCCTTGGTCCCGGAAGATCCCGCATGCCGCAGGGCAACTAAGCCTGGGCATCACAACGAGAGAGTAGCCTCCGTTTGCTGCAACTAGAGACAGCTCAAGCACACTAATGAAGACCCAGGGCAGCCAAAAATAAATAAATAAGAATGATGTGAATCTATATCAACACAGAAAGATGACTTCAATGATTGAATCTTTAGGGACCATGCCATTCAGACATATCAACTATTATCCTTCCTTATCAGCTGAGTTTTTGATAAGTTACTCCTTATTAAATTGGCACTTGGTTCATAGCTTTGCAAATGACTATCATCCAAGGAGACTTAAATATCTGCATGAATAACCCATACCCTTTCCAGTCTCAGGAATTCTTGAATTTCTTATTTATAATAAAATACAATAGATGTTACCGTGTCATCAACTGGTTTCTTGACCACAGATGAGGCACAAATTGCCTCATCTCTAAAATTACTAAATCAGGCGTACTTCTCTCTGACCACATCCTCTTATCCTCTCAACTAGCCTGCTCAATTTTCATGATACATTTGTTTTTATTTTGCTTCAGATCTTCTAGTCCACCCCTCTATTCATTGAAGACTTAATGATCAACAATTTCAAGCATTCTCTTGCCAATATTTTAAATTCCTTCACCTCATTATTCACTCTGCACCTGCTGCAAAATCGCCTACCCTCTGTGATTAAATTATCTTGTCTTGTTGTTTTTTTCATACCCTGGCTACCAAGCAATACTAGAGTGTCACCTCCTGAAAGACAGGTACCACTATTCACTATTGTTCACTAATTTCAACTGGGCCCTTGCTTGAGTTCTGTTCCCACAAAGGTAGAGCCTGAATCACAGATCTGGATGCAAACGGTTTATTTTGAGATATTCCCAAGTAGAGGAATGAAGAGAGGAGAGAGAAGAGGAGAGAAAGAGGGAGAGAGGGGAATGTTAAGAGCAGATTACTACTGTGGCAACTGAAGCTCAAGTCCACCTGCACCTCAGAGAGACCATATAGAGCTATCCTTTCTTCTCTGCCATTGGTGGAGGTCTGCTCTCAGGGGCATTAACTCCCTCTCATTCCAGGCTACCTGTGCACAGGTCACACAAGCTCCTAGCCAGAGGATGCCCCCAGGCAGTTGTGTTTGCAGTAGAAACCCATCATCATGTTTGCAGAACTGTGAGTGCCAGGGGATGTCAGCGGGCCACCCCTACAGCCTCAATGTGGCCTAGCATCTTACCCTGTTACCCTGCTGCTGCTGCTGCTAAGTCGCTTCAGTTGTGTCCGACTCTGTGCGACCCCATAGACGGCAGCCCACCAGGCTTCCCCGTCCCTGGGATTCTCCGGGCAAGAACACTGGAGTGGGTTGCCATTTCCCTCTCCAATGCGTGAAAGTGAAAAGTGAAAGTGAAGTCACTCAGTCGTGTCTGACTCTAGCGACCCCATGGACTGCAGCCTACCAGGCTCCTCCATCCATGGGATTTTCCAGGCAAAAGTACTGGAGTGGGATGCCATTGCCTTCTCTGCCCTGTTACCCTAGCCACCTTCAAATCCCTCCCTACAACCATTTCAAAATTCCTTATCACTTCAAACCTCTGCAATTGATTTTGCCTCCTAATTCACAGAGAAACATGGACATCCTCAAACAGGAATTCATCGAATTTCTGCCAACAGTTCTACCACTCTGTCTACATCCACACCCATCACTTCTCTTTCTGCCTCTTCAGTAAAAGAGGAATCCCTCACCCATCAAAGGCCAACACCGGCCTCTCTTTGACTCTCCCTTCCACCTTCTATGGTGACTCTCCTCAACTGATCGCCTTTTCTCTCTCTTGAATCTTCGACCTCTCCCTTGCCTCCTCTCTTTAACTTTAATCAAACAACCCTCCCTAGAATTCACTTCCCCATTCCACCTATGGTCCTGTCTCTCCTCCTCTTCACATGAGATTTATTGAAAGAGCATCTTATATACCTGGCCTCCAGTTTCTCTCCTCCTGTTCCTTTCTTCCTGTTCCATAGTAAGGGCTCTACCAGGGTCACAAATAGCCTCCTTGTGGCAAAAGTCAGAGGATTCCAGTCCTTGTCTCTCTTGCCATTTCAGCACCATTTGACTCTGCAGATTAGTTTCTCCCTGGGCTTCTAAGACATCTAATTCATTGGGTTTTGCTCCTTTCTCCCTGGTCACATTTCTTCAGTGTCTTTACCCATCTTCTAAAGGATGCTGTCCTCAGCTCTCCAGCACTCCACCAGTGCTCTCATTCACTTCCACACCTGTAATCACCACGCTAAGGGGGATGACTTGTAGATCTACAGTAGATCTACAAAAAAACCCAGACTTCTCTGCTGAATTCCAGACCTAAATTTGCATTTACTTAACACACACACTTGGAGAAGGCAATGGCACCCCACTCCAGTACTCTTGCCTGGAAAATCCCATGGATGGAGGAGCCTGGTAGGCTGCGGTCCATGCTGTTGCTAAGAGTCGGACATGACTGAGTGACTTCACTTTCACTTTCAGGCATTGGAGAAGGAAATGGCAACCCACTCCAGTGTTCTTTCCTGGAGAATCCCAGGGACGGGGGAGCCTGGTGGGCTGCCATCTATGGGGTCGCACAGAGTCGGACACGACTGAAACAACTTAGCAGCAGCAGCAGCAGCAGCAATGCACACACTCAAATCCGTCACTTTGGCCAACTTATTAAACTTCCCTTAACCTACATTCTTGGGTGTAAAATGAAAACGAGATACCTATCTCTTGTGACCTTCAAACATTTTTTTAATTTTGAAGTAACTATAGATTCATAGAAAGTTGCAAAGACAGTATGGAGATGTCCCCGGTGCCCTTCCCCCAGTTTCCCTCAATGGTTACATTTTGCATAATAATTCAGTTCAGTTCAGTTCAGTTGCTCAGTCGTGTCCAACTCTTTGCGACCTCATGAATCGCAGCATGCCAGGCCTCCCTGTCCATCACCAACTCCCGGAGTTCACTCAAACTCATGTTCATCGAGTCGGTGATGCTATCCAGCCATCTCATCCTCTGTTGTCCCCTTTTCCTCCTGCCCCCAATCCCTCCTAGCATCAGAGTCTTTTCCAATGAGTCAACTCTTCGCATGAGGTGGCCAAAGTATTGGAGCTTCAGCTTCAGCATCATTCCTTCCAAAGAACACCCGGGACTGATCTCCTTCAGAATGGACTGGTTGGATCTCCTTGTGGTCCAAGGGACTCTCAAGAGTCTTCTCCAACACCACAGTTCAAAAGCATCAATTCTTCGGTGCTCAGCTTTCTTCACAGTCCAACTCTCACATTCATACATGACCACTGGAAAAGCCATAGCCTTGACTAGACGGACCTTTGTTGACAAAGAAATGTCTCTGCTTTTGAATATGCTATCTAGGTTGGTCATAACTTTCCTTCCCAGGAGTAAGTGTCTTTTAATTTCATGGCTGCAGTCACCATCTGCAGTGATTTTGGAGCCCAAAAAAATAAAGTCTGACGCTGTTTTCACTCTTTCCCCATCTAGTGCAACATTAAAACCAGGAGACTGACATGGGAAAATGTGTGCAGTTCTATAGCATTTTATCACCAGTGTGGGCATGTGGAACCACCACTGCAATCATGATACAAACTATTCCATCACCACAAAGAGCTCCCTCATTTGCATCTCAGTGTTCCTTTTTTAAAGTCTCATCAGATCCTTGTGAGAATGGACATATATGTTATTTGGGTTTGTGTTCTCAGAGTCTCATACATGGTGCCCTGCTCTCAGAAAGTACAGCTAAATGTTTGTGAAAGCAAGGATGGAAGAATGGAAAGGGCGTCTGATCCATGGAGGCCAGGGAGAGTTGCCTGGGACCCAGGGCAGACTATGACAATGCTTAGCTCCAAGCCAGTGACCAGGGACCTGAGGACAGAGACCTCTTCCTTGTGAATAAGGAATCTCTTTTATCTCCTGGTGAATAACATGTTAGCAGATGTAGCAAGAGTCAGAATGGTGAGGCTCGTGCGTGCATGCATGCTAAGTCGCTTTAGTTGTGTTGGACTCTTTGCAACCCTATTGGACCATAGCCCACGAGACTCCTCTGTCCATGGGATTCTCCAGGCAAGAATACTGGAGTGGGTTGCCATGCCCTCATCCAGGGGATCTTCTTGGCCCAGAGACTGAACCCACATCTCTTATGTCTCCTCCATTGGCAGCTGGGTTTTATACCACTAATGCCACCTGGGAAACCCTGATGAGGCTCACCTCACTTCAATTCTGACAGTTAATCATACTTCTGTCTGTCTGTAGCAGGGGCTTTCCTGGTGGCTCAGACAGTAAAGAATCTGCCTCCTATGCTGGAGACCTGGGTTCAATCCCTGGGTCACGAAGATCCCCTAGAGAAGGAGATGGCAACCTACTCCAATATTCTTGCCTGGGAAATCCCATGGACAGAGGAGTCTGATGGGCTACCGCCCATGGGGTCGCAAAGAGTTGGACATGACTGTAACTAACACTACACTGTCTGTAGCAGAGAGGAAGGACTTTCTCTATTCAGTCCCTTTTGTGGGAATCTCTGATATCACACCACATGGCCAGTTACTGTCTTCATTCTACCTAATGTCTGCCCTGCTCTCACATCACCAGCACTTCCTGTGCATACTAGAAGAATCAGGGAGACCATCTTGACTTCAGCTTGTCTACTACTAGGCTAGCAAGTGAGGCAACATTTGTCTCAAGGCTCAGCACTTTTGTTCAGTCCTAGGACATGATCTTAAAATTTTGCTTACTAGTAATTGCTCTTGATATATAAGTAATATTTTTGTTATCCAGTAATTATGATAGTCTGTAGGAGAACTCTAAAACTGGAAAGAGAGGAAAAGCCAGACAAAAATAGCTAGACAAACTACATAGACAATTACACATACATTCATGGCTAAACTCGCCCCACATTAAACGTGCATGTATTTGTTTATCATCATATCATTATTCCTATTAGAAGGAAAAATAAGGAAATATTTATCCAACATGTTCCATGTTATTATAAGATTTTAATCAGAGCAAAAGTCAATTTGGGTTCCCTTAAATAGTGTGGTTAAATCTTCCAAAATGAGAAACACTGACTTGGAATCTCTTTGTCAGCAATGAGCAATTTGTGTTGTCTAGTCTGCAAGTCTCAAAGGGCAGTTATTTGATTTCCAAGCCTTAAACTCATTTATCAGTGGTAATTTATAAACTTGGCGCAACAATTTGTGAGCTTCCATCAGGGTGGTTTGGAAACAATCCATATGGGAATTCATTTTCTTTTTTTTTTTTTTTCAGCCTGGCTGCGGGGCATAGGGGATCTTAGTTCCCTGACCAGGGATCAAACCGGTGCTCTATGAAATGGAAGCCTGGAGTTTTAACCACTGGACCATCAGGGAAGTCCTAGAAATTTATTTATAATGGAGGAAATGAGAGGCAGTACATGGGTCTCTTCATCTAGGAAACGGTTGGGGGCAGTGTTAGGAAATACAGTGTGTCTTGTACATTAAGTGAAAGACCTATTGGTATCTGTCAGGGTGTGTTTGATGTTAAAGACTGTTGTTTGCAGAAAGCACACACACAGGATGGACGTGGTTAGAAATCAGGGATCTTGTTTTACTTACTGGCATTTCCTCAGTGCTCAGGATAGTGCTTGGTGGTTGGTGGGCTCTTGGAAGATTCTGACTGAATGAATAGTCAACACTTATACCACGTGCAAGGGAGAAAGAACAAATCAATAGGTGTTCAATTATCAACCAACCCAAGGCATCCTGGGTAATAATGTCACAACACAAGACTTAGCCACACAGCCTGTTGGGTCACAGCAAAATGAGAGAGGATTGAGAGAAAAACAAGGAGTCAGAAGAATAAGGTCATGCATCGAACCTGGACTGGCGATTAATAATCTTTATTTTTTTATTTTTTTTTTTATTTATATTTTACTTTCTTCTTTTTTTTTTTTTCTTTAAAAAATTTAAAAAAAAAAAAAAAAAAAAAAGAAGAATAAGGTCAGAGGAGACAATCAAAACAGCTCTGGAAAACTTCCATGGTTCAGGGCCAGCTTCGGTTGGGTTTAGGCAAGTGAGTCCAGTCTGGAGGGTAGGGCATGACAGCATGAGTCCCACTAATAGGCTAGAATCAAAGTCAGGTAGATGGAGAACAGTCCAGTCCTAGCAGAACCTGAGTCACTTTGCTGTAGGACAAAAATTGGCACAGCATTGTTAATCAAATAAATAAACATATAAAGCAAAAAACAAAAACAAAAAACCCACAAATTTAAAATAAACTAGCAAGGCAGCCAGGCTACATTTCCCCTTTTTTACTAAGCAGCCCCAGATTTTCTGTTGCAATTACATACTTTGCTCTCTGAAGAATGTATTTTCACCCCAGTGTTTTCTGCTACTTTACAGATGAGAGCTGTAAAGTAAGTATGAGCTTCAGGGAGAGGAAGGATGAGGAGTAGAAAGAGTAAACAGAGAAAGGAATGGGAGAAATTAAGACATCCCTGTACCACTTGTGCCAGGGCTGGATCAGGATTGCTGATGCCCACCTCCCAGTTACTGCCCAGGATCCTGCCCACTCCTGGCTTCCTGTCTGCCACAATGCTACAACTGCAACAAACCACAACCGCTGGAGAGCCAACCTAGGACAGAGGAAGCCTTGCCCACTGCATCCCAACACAGCAGCCACCTTTGTTCTGAGTGCCTGGCTTCCCGCTCCATACACACTGAAGTTCCGCTCTCCTGTGGTTACTTGACCTTTTAGGGCTTTTTCCTTTGTAGCTTGAGCATCTCAATCAGTGAGACAGAGCTGGAGGGTCATCCAGTCTAGAATGCCTCTGAAGCCAAAGCTAATAAATAGCTGAAAAATGGGTCAATGGTGGGAAAGAAAGACTCGGTGTGTGTCTATGTGTGATTTTAAACTAACAGGAAAATCATTTCAAATAAAATTCCAGCAGGACAAATTCATACCCAACAGGAAATTGTAAATGGTTCTAAGAAATAGCTAAGAACATAAACTGTTTGCAGAAAAAAAAAAAAAAAAACTGAGGCATGACATCATTGCCTCTCAAAGGAATCAGTGTCTTAAAAAATAAATAAATAGACTGACCCATGAGGCGAAGGGATAACCAGAGCATATCTAGATTCTTTGCCCTGTATTTTTACAGCAAGATTTAAAAAAAAAAAGATTTCAAGCATGATTCTTACAGAGTGAATCAGGGAGACCATCTTGATAAAACTGGGAAGAGAGGAAAAACATAGAAGAAAATAGCTAGACAAACTGTATAGACAATTACACATACATTCATGGCTAAACACGCCCCACATAGAACATGCATGTGTGTGTTTATCATCAAATTACTATTCCTATTAAAAGGAGAAAGAAGAAAATATTTATCCAACATGATCCATGTTATTATAAGATTTTAATCAGAGCAAAAGTCAATTTCTGTCTACATCCACATCCATCACTTCTCTTTTCTCCTCTTCAGTAGAAGAGGAATCTCTCATCCATCAAAGGCCAAAACCTCTGCCTCTCTTTGACCCTCCCTTCCATCTTCTTGGTAACTCTCCTCAATTAATTGCTTTTTATCTCTCTTGCAACTTGTCTCTTTCATCTGCCTGCAGCACAAGAGACCTGGGTTTGATCCTTGGGTTGGGAAGATCCCCACAAACAAATCAAGTGACTTGGAACTAGTAGATGTAATTTCCAAAGTGAGAGACTATTCCATATATGGGAGGCAAGAATATCAGTATCTCACTCAGATGTGTTGATCTCCCAGAAAGAAAAGGCTTTTGACTTCTCCTCATAATACTTTCTTTGGCCAAGTTAGTGTTAACCAGGGTCCAGATGGGAGGCAAAGCAGCTGGAGCTTCCTGAAAAGTTCACTCAGTGATAAAGGTGGTCTTGGAGTCGAGCCCAGGGATCTGTTAGCAGAAAATAGGATGCTAGTGAAAAGCTTGGGCAGAGAGCAGGAGAGACAGGTGTCAATGAGTTGAAATTGGTTTTAAGAAGTTCATAGGGCTTCCTGGTGGCTCAGTGGTAAGGAATCCATCTGCCAATGCAGGAGACTTGGGTTTGACCCCTGATCTGGGAGGATCCCACATGCTGCGGAGCAATCTAGCCTGTTTGTCACCACCACTGAGCTTGTGCTCTAGAGTGCCAGAGCTGCAGCTACTATAGCCCTTGAGCCCTAGAGCCTGTGCTGCACAAGAGAAGCCACCACAATGGGAAGCCAATGCACTGTAATGAAGAGTAGCCCCCACTCATCACAACTAGAGAAAGTTTGACCAAAGCAATGAAGACCAGGCATGGCCAAAAATAAATAAGTAAATAAATAAGGAGTGATAATAATAATACCTAATTTATAAAGTTATTAGGAAGATTGAAATAATTAACACTGTTAAAGCATGTATCTAGCACATGGGAAGCTTTTTTTTTAATTAAGAACTTGTATCAAGTGCCAACCACTAATCAAATGCTGTTTTAGGTGCTGAAAATGCAATGGTGAACATGCAGCTTCTATTCTAGTGTATCAGCACTTAATAAACCAATAAACAACACAGTTAATAATACAGTGGCATGTAATAAGAAGCACTCTAAAAAAAAATAACATGATGAGAATGCTTTTTTGCATAGGGAGAGAAAGAAAGCCCTCTATGAGGAGATGGTATTTGACATAGATCTGAACATGGTGAGGGCACACATCATGAGGATATCTAGGTGGAAAAGTATTCTAGGCAAAGGAAACAGCATGTGCAAAAGTCCTGAGGCAGGTATGTGCTTGGGAATTTCCCAAGAGAGCTGGAAGACCAGTGTGCCTTGAGAAGTGTGAATAAGGAAAAAGGTAGGAAATGAGATCAGAGAAGCAGGCAGTGGCTGATCATAGAGTCTTGTAGGCTGTAATTAGGACTGGATTTTGTTTAAGATTAGTCATAAGCCGCTGGAGAGGATTGAACAGTGAAGTTATCAGGCATATCTGTAGAAGGATTGTGAGGATGGGAATGAAAGCAAGGAGAGTTGTTAGGTAGGAATACTCCAGATATGAGATGATGGTGCCTCAGACTGGGTGGTGTCTGTAGAGGTGTAGTAGTTGTATTGGAACTAATAATACTCTGATTGTCAGGTTGGTCACAAGGTGTGACAGAAAAAGGAAGCACAGAAGTATTTGTTCTGAGGAACTTACGAGAATGGTGTCACCATTCGCTGAGATGAATATCATTCAGGAAGTAGCTTTTTGGGGAAGGGGAGGTGTTGAGAAGTTTGGTCTTGATTGGTTTAAGAAGATGTGAGAGAGATGTGTGTGTGTGTGTGTGTGTACATACATGTAATGGATTATTACTCAGCCATAAAAAAATGAAATGATGCTATTTGCTGCAACGTGGTTGGACCTAGAGATTATTATACTAAGTGAAATAAGTCAGAGAAATACAAATATGATAAAATATCACTTATATGTGGAATCTAAAAAAGAATACAAATGAATCTACAGAAAAAAACAGAAACAAACTCACAGACATAGACAATAAATTAATGATTTCCAAAGAGGAAAGGCAGGGAGAGGAATAAAAAGTATGAGATAAACAGATATAAATTACAATACATAAAATAGATAAGCAACAAGGATTCACTGTATAGCACAGTGAATAGTTAAAATAATTATTCAGTATCTTACAATAAACTATAATGGAAAAAATCTGATACATATATATGAATACATATACAAGTATACATCTGTAAACATGATTACATATATGTATACATATATATGATTTAGTATGATAGGCTATCTAAGTCCAATCATGTTGCTGCAAATACATATATATATAAAACTGAATCACTTTGCTGATTACCTGAAACTAATGCAATATTGTAAATCAACTACACTTCAAAAAAAAGGTTTGGTTTTGGACATGTTCATTTTGAAATACAAATTAGACATCCAAATCCAGTATATGCTCAGTTGCTCAGTTGTTTCCGACTCTTTGTGACCCCAAGGACCATAATCCACCAGGTTCCTCTGTCCATGGGATTCTCCAGGCAAGAACACTGGATTGGTAGTCATGCCCTCCTCCAGGGGATCTTCCTGACCTAGGGATTGAACCCAGGGCTTCTACATTACAGGCAGAATTCTTTACCACTGAGCCTCCAGGGAAGCCTCATGGCTGCTACATTGTATGGCAAAGGGAATTTTGCAGATGTGAATTAGATTGGGGATCTTGAGATGGGGAGATTGTCCAGGATTATCCAAGTGGCCCCAGTGTACTCCCCAGGATTCTTCTAAAAGGGAAGGGAATGTGAAGATGGAAATGGGGAAAACTGAGATTTAAAGATCCTGTGATCCTGGCTTTGAAGTTGGAGGAAAGGTCCATTAGCCAAGAAATGCAAGAAATACAGTTCTAGGAACTGGGGAAGACAAGAAACATTCTCCCTAAGAGCTTCCAGAAGCAAACAGTCCTGCTGATACCTTGATGGTATCACTGAAACCAATTTTAGACTTCTGGCCTCCAGAACTATAAGAGAATAATCTGTGTTGTTTTAAGCTGTCAAGATTCTGGTAATTTGTTACAGCAGCAATAGGTAACTGGGCTTCCCAGGTGGTGCTAGTGCTAAAGAATCCACCTGCCAATGCAGGTAGATATACGAGACATGGGTTCGACCCTGGGTCAGGAAGATCACTTGGAGAAGGGCATGGCAACTCACTCCAGTATTCCTGCATGGAGAATCCTATAGACAGTGGAGCCTGGTGGGCTGTGGTCCATGGGATTGCAAAGAGTCAGACACGACTGAAGCAACTTCACACATGCACCCAATAGGTAACTAATATGACAGGGTGGTGTGGGAGGCATGGCCACTACTGGTGAGGATGTGAGAGAGATGTAGAACTGGTGAGATGGTGAAAGTCCTGGATGTCTTCAAGGGTAGGACAGTCTGTGAGAAAAGGCTATGAAGTAGCCTCAAGCTTGGGATGGGTGTCATTTCTAATCAGCTCATAGAAGTCCATGCTTCCAGAAAGGCCAAGAACTGACTTCCCTTGATGAAAACTTGTATTGAATCAAAGCAACTTGTGCTGAGTTGCCCAGGCTTTCTTCAAGACTGAGGACTGACACACCTGTACCAGGTGAGATTGGGTCCCAGGCTTTGGGGATAAGGAATGGCATCTTGGCTGGGTACCTAGTGCAGTGCGTTATACGTAAAGATTGATTTGATTGTGTGCATGCTCAGTTGTGTCTGATTCTTTGTGACCCCACGGACTGTAGCCCATCAGGCTCCTTTATCCATGGGATTCTCCAAGCAAGAATACTGGAGTGGGTTGCCATTTCCTTCTCCAAGGGATCTTCCTGACTCAGGGATAGAGCTCAAATCTTTTGCACCTCCTGCATTGGCAGGCAGATTCTTTATCAGCTGAGCCACTTTGGACTGTAACCCTAAGGGCTCCAGTAAAATTGTCCCATGTTACATAGGAGTACCTCAATACGTAAGGCAAATGCTAACAAGTATGAAAGGGGAGATTAACAGTAACACAATAATAGTGGGAGAATTTAATACACCACTCACACCTATGGATAGGTCACCAAACAGAAAATTAGCAAAGAAACACAAGCTTTAAGTGATACAATGGACCAATTAGATCTAATTGATATCAATAGGACATTTCACCCCAAAACAATTAATTTCACCTTTTTCTCAAGTGCACACAGAACATTCTCCAGGATAGATCACATCTTGGGCCATAAATCTAGCCTCGGTAAATTCAAAAAAATTGAAATCATTTCAAGCATCTTTTCTGATCACAATGCAGTAAGATTAGATGTCAACTATAGGGGAAAAAATATTAAAAATACAAACTATGGAGGCTAAACAGCACTCTTCTGAATAACCAAAAAATCACAGAAGAAATCACAAATGAAATCAAAATATGCATACAAACAAATGAAAATGAAAACATGACAACCCAAAACCTATGGGATTCAGTAAAAGCGGTGCTAAGAGGAAGGTTTATAGCAATACAAGCTTACCTCAAGAAACAAGAGAAACAAATAAATAACCTAACTTTACATCTAAAGCAACTAAAAAAATAAATGAAGAAATCTAAAGTTAGTAGAAGAAATAAATCATAAAAATCAGAGCATAAATGAATGAAAAAGAAACAAAGGAGACTATAGCAAAAATCAACAAAACTAAAAGCTGGTTCTTTGAGAAGATAAATAAAACACACAAATCACTAACCAGACTCATCCAGAAAAAAGGGAGAAGAATCAAATCAATAAAATTAGAAATTAAAATGGAGAAATCACAACAGACAACACAGAAATACAAAGGATCATAAGAAACTACTATCGGCAACTATATGCCAATAAAACAGACAACTTGGAAGAAATGGACAAATTCTTATAAAAGTATAACCTTTCAAAACTGAACCAGGAAGAAATCGAAAATCTTAACAGACCCATCACAAGCATGGAAATAGAAACTGTGATTTAAAAAACCCCAATAAAAAGAAATGCAAAAAAAAGCAAAATGGCTCTCTGAGGAGGCCTTACAAATAGCTGTGAAACGAAGAGAAAGGAAAAGCAAAGGAGAAAAGGAAAGATATACCCATTTGAATGCAGAGTTCCAAAGAATAGCAAGGAGAGATAAGAAAGCCTTCCTTAGCAATCAATGCAAAGAAATAGAGGAAAACAATAGAATGGGAAAGACTAGAGATCTCTTTAAGAAAATTAGAGATACCAAAGGAACATTTTATGCAAAGATGGGCTCAATAAAGGACAGAAATGGTATGGACCTAGCAGAAGCAGAAGATATTAAGAAGAGGTGGCAAGAATACACGGAAGAACTGTACAAAAAAGATCTTCATGACCCAGATAATCACAATGGTGTGATCACTCACACTCACCTAGAGTCAGATATTCTGGAATGTGAAGTCAAGTGGGCCTTAGGAAGCATCACTACGAACAAAGCTAGTGGAGGTGATGGAATTCCATTTGAGCTATTTCAAATCTTAAAAGATGATGCTGTGAAAGTGCTGCACTCAATATGCCAGCAAATCTGGAAAACTCAGCAGTGGCCACAGGACTGGAAAAGATCAGTTTTCATTCCAATCCTAAAGAAAGGCAATGCCAAAGAATGCTCAAACTAACACACAACTGCACTCATCTCACACGCTAGTAAAGTCACGCTCAAAATTCTCCAAGCCAGGCTTCAGCAATATGTGAACCGTGAACTTCCTGATGTTCAAGCTGGTTTTAGAAATGGCAGAGGAACCAGAGATCAAATTGCCAGCATCTGCTGGATCATTGAAAAAGCAAGAGAGTTCCAGAAAATTGTCTATTTCTGATTTATTGACTATGCCAAAGCCTTTGACTGTGTGGATCACAGTAAACTGTGGAAAATTCTGAAGGAGATAGGAATACCAGACCACCTGACCTGCCTCTTGAGAAACCTGTATGCAGGTCAGGAAGCAACAGTTAGAACTGGACATGGAACAACAGACTGGTTCCAAATAGGAAAAGGAGTATGTCAAGGCTGTGTATTGTCACCCTGCTTATTTAACTTATATGCAGAGTACATTATGAGAAATGCTGGGCTGGAGGAAGCATAAGCTGGAATCAAGATTGCCAGGAGAAATATCAATAACCTCAGATATGCATATGACACCACCCTTGTGGCAGAAAGTGAAGAAGAACTAAAGAACTTCTTGATGAAAGTGAAAGAGGAGAGTGAAAAAGTTGGCTTAAAGCTCAACATTCAGAAAGCTAAGATCATGGCATCCGGTCCCATCACTTCATGGCAAATAGATGGGGAAACAGTTGAAACAGTGACTGAGTTTATTTTGGAGGGCTCTAAACTCACTGTAGATTGTGATTGCAGCCATGAAATTAAAAGACGCTTACTCCTTGGAAGGAAAGTTATGACAAACCTAGACAGCATATTAAAAAGCAGAGACATTACTTTGCCAACAAAGGTCCATCTAGTCAAGGCTATGATTTTTCCAGTGGTCATGTATGGATGTGAGAGTTGGATTATAAAGAAAGCTGAGCACCAAAGAATTGATGCTTTTGAACTGTGGTGTTGGAGAAGACTCTTGAGAGTCCCTTGGTCTGCAAGGAGATCCAACCAGTCCATCCTAAAGGAGATCAGTCCTGGGTTTTCATTGGAAGGAATGATGCTGAAGCTGAAACTCCCATACTTTGGCCACCTGATGCGAAGAGCTGACTCATTTGAAAAGACCCTGATGCTGGGAAAGATTGAGGGCAGGAGGAGAAGGGGACAACAGAGGATGAGATGGTTGGATGGCATCACTGACTCAATGGACATGAGTTTGGGTAGACTCTGGTAGTTGGTGATGGACAGGGAGCCCTGGCATGCTTCAGTTCATGGGGTCGCAAAGAGTCAGGCACAACTGAGTGATTGAACTGAACTGAACTGAATAAAAAATCTTTCAACAAACAAAAGCCCAGGACCAGATGGCTTCACAGGTGAATTCTACCAAAAATTTAGAAAAGGGCTTCTCTCATAGCTCAGTTGGTAAAGAATCTGCCTGCAAATCAGGAGACCCAAGTTCTATTCCTGGGTCAGGAAGATCCTCTAGAGAAGGAAATGGTAACCCACTCCAGTATTCTTGCCTGAAGAATCCCATAGACAGAGGAGCCTGGTGGGCTACAGTCCATGGGGTCCCAAGAGTTGGACACTACTTAGTGACTAAACCACCACCAACACCTATCCTACTCAAACTCTTCCAGAAAATTTCAGAGGAAGGTAAACTCCCAAGCCCATTCTATGAGGCCACCATCACCCTAATACTAAGACCAGACAAAGATGCCACACACACACAAAAATACTACAGGCCAATATCACTGATGAACATAGATGCAGAAATCCTCAACAAAATTCTAGCAAACAGACTCCAACAATATACTAAAAAGATCATGTGTCATGACCAAGTGGACTTTATCCCAGGGATGCAAGGATTCTTCAGTATTTGCAAACCAATCAATGTGATACACCACATCAACAAATTGAAAGATAAAAACCATATGATTATCTCAAGAGATCAGAGAAAGTCTTTGACAAAATTCAACACCCATTATGATAAAAACTCTCCAGAATGCAGGTATAGAAGGAACATACCTCAACACAATAAAAACCATATATGATAAACCTACAGCAAACATTATCCTCAATGGCAAAAAATTGAAAGCATCTCCTCTAAAGTCAGGAACAAGACAAGGGTGCCCACTTTCACCACTACTATTCACATAGTTTTGGAAGTTTTAGCCACAGCAATCAGAGAAGAAACCGAAATAAAAGGAATCCAGATTGGAAAAGAAGAAGTAAAACTCTCACTGTCTGCAGATGACATTATTCTCTACATAGAAAACCCTTAAGACACCACCAGAAAACTACTAGAGCTAATCAATGAATATAATAAAGTTGCAGGATATAAAATTAATATACAGAAATCCCTTGCATTCCTGTACACTAATAATGAGAAAACAGAGAAATTAAGGAAACAATCCCATTCACCACTGCAATGAAAAGAATAAAATACTTAGGAAAAAATCTACCTAAAGAAACAAAAGACCTATATATAGAAAACCATAAAACACTGATGAAACAAATCAAAGATGAGAAATATACCATGTTCATGGATCAAAAGAATCAATATAGTGAAAATGAGTATACTACCCAAAGCAATCTACAGATTCAACACAATTCCTGTCAAGCTACCAATGGTATTTTTCACAGAACTAGAACAAATAATTTTACAATTTGTATGGAAATACAAAAAACCTCGAATAACCAAAGCAATCTTGAGAAGGAAGAATGGAACTGGAGAAATCAACCTGCCTGCCTTCAGGCTATACTACAAAGCTACAGTAATCAAGACAGTATGGTACTGGCACAAAGACAGAAATATAAATCAATAGAACAAAATAGAAAGCCCAGAGATGAATCCACACACCTATGGGCACCTTATCTTTGACAACAGAGGCAAAAATATACAATAGAGAAAATATAATCTCTTTAACAAGTGGTGCTGGGAAAACTGGTCAACCACTTGTAAAAGAATGAAACTAGACACTTTCTAACAGCACACACAAAAATAAACTCAAAATGGATTAAAGATCTAAATGTAAGACCAGAAACTATAAAACTCCTAGAGGAAAACATAGGCAGAACACTCTCTGACATAAATCACAGCAGGATCCTCTATGACCCACCTCCCAGAGTAATGGAAATAAAAGCAAAAATAAACAAACAGGTCCTAATTAAACTTAAAACCTTTTGCATAACAAAGAAAACTATAAGCAAGGTAAAAAGACAGCCTTCAGAATGGGAGAAGATAATAGCAAATGAAGCAACTGACAATTATCCTCAAAAATACACAAGCAGCTCATGCAGCTCAATACCAGAAAAATAAATGACCCAAACAAAAAACGGGCCAAAAAACTAAACAGGCACTTCTCCAAAGAAGACATACAGATGGCTAACAAACACAGGAAAAGATGCTCAACATGACTTATCAGAGAAATGCAAATCAAAACCACAATGAGGTAAAACCTCATGCCAGTCAGAATGGCTGCTATCAAAAAGTCTACAAACAATAACTGCTAGAGAGGGCGTGGAGAAAAGGGAACCCTCTTACCTTGTTGGTGGGAATGTAAACTAGTACAGTCACTATGGAGAACACTGGAGATTCCTTTAAAAACTGCAAATAGAACTGCCATGCTGCTGCTGCTAAGTCACTTCAGTCGTGTCCGACTCTGTGCGACCCCATAGACGGCAGCCCACCAGGCTCCCCTGTCCCTGGGATTCTCCAGGCAAGAACAATGGAGTGGGTTGCCATTTCCTTCTCCAATGCATGAAAGTGAAAAGTGAAAGTGAAGCTGCTCAGTCGTGCCGACTCTTAGCAACCCCATGGACTGCAGCCTACCAGGCTCCTCCGTCCATGGGATTTTCCAGGCAAGAGTATTGGAGTGGGTTGCCATTGCCTCCTCCGAGAACTGTCATACAACCCAGCAATCTCACTACAGGGCATACACACCAAGGAAACCAGAATTGAAAGAAACACGTGTATCCCAATGTTCATTGCAGCACCATTTATAATGGCTAGGACATGGAAGCAACCTAGATGTCCATCGGCAGAGAATGGATAAGAAAGTTGTGATAAATATACACAATGGAATATTACTCAGCTATTAAAAAGAACACATTTGAGTCAGTTCTAATGAGGTGAATGAAGCTGGAGCCTATTATACAGAGTGAAGCAAATTAGAAAGAAAAACACCAATACAGTATATTAATGCATATATATGGAATTTATAAAGATGGTAATGATGACCCTATATGCAAGACAGCAAAAGGGACATAGATATAAAGAACAGACTTTTGGACTCTGGGAAAAGGTGAGGGCGGGATGATTTGAGAGAAAAGGAATTGTGAAATATGTGAAATAGATGACCAGTCCAAGTTTGATGCATGAAACAGGGAACTCAAAGCTGCTGCACTGGGAAAACCCAGAGAGATGGGATGGGGAGGGAGGTGATAGGGGAATTTGGGATGGGGGGACACATGTACACCCATGGCTGATTCATGTTAATGTATGGCAAAAACCACTACAATACTGTAAAGTAATTAGCATCCAATTAAAATAAATAAATTAAAAAAAAATAAAGAATAGATACATGTACAGAAAAAAAAATTGTCCCTGATTTTCCTTCTGGACAATGTTACTCAGGAAACAAGAAACACATAGACATACTCACCCACACGTATATCTTTCTCAGAACTGGGACAGATACTTTCTCATTCTAGATTTCTAAATAAAGCCCTGGAGGGAAAATTTCTACCCAAACTTAAAGGATTAAAGAAAGTAATGACACATATGATTCTAAGGAAATTCATGCCATTTTTTCCCACATATATCCAGACTCACGAGCATTCCACCCAGAGAAGGAAAAAATGTCAGCATTAGTTAGAACAAGTTACCACTGTACCTGATTTATTGCTCATTCCAGGGTAACCGCAAACAGATGCCATAATAATTTCACTTTAATCAACCATTGTGTGACTAACCAAAATACCAAAACACTACCATTTTTAACAGGACTGTCTAAATTTCCTAAAGTTGTCCCCTGCAAAGGCTGCTTGCCAGAACACTGGAATACTGCTGACGTGCTCCCAAGGAAAGCATCATGCACAGAATGACGTTATATCATTTCAGAACTCTGAGGTTTTTAGAAAATTTCAAGTACTCTTGGTTTGAGTGACATTGAGTCAGAACCTAATGGGTTTTGGTACACAGTCATAAGAATTCACAAATTGAACACCAGATATGTCATTTTTATTATTAATTTTTTCCTGATTATTAAAAACAGTGCATGTAATTACAGAAAATTTAGGAATGCAGAAAAGTGCATTATAGGAAAATATAAATGAAGTTGCTCAGTTATGTCCGACTCTGCGACCCCATAGACTGTAGACCACCAGGCTCCTCTATCCATGGAATTTTCTAGGCAAGAGTACTGGAGTGGGTTACCATCACCCATAAAGAACCACCTGGACATAGAACTATTAGTATCTTGTATTTTTTAGTTGAAGTATAGCTGATAACATCTTACTGTATTTTTTATTGTATTTTATTTCCAGACAATTTTTAAATGTTTATATATTGATGCCTGTGTGTTTCCTTTTTAAAACATTCAGAACATACTGAAAAGCTATAACCTGAGATTTTATTGTATCATAAACATTCTCCCAAGTCAATCAACATTCTTGAAAAATCTGAGTTTACTGGTTGTGTCATATGGATTTACCATACTTATTAAGGATTTCACATTATTGGGCTTTATTTTTTCGAGATTAAAAAAAAACCCTTGTATTTAAATGCTTATGAAAACTTTTAAAATTATTGTACTAGTAAATTCTTAGAATTCATGGGACAGAGGATAGTAATTTTTTTAACTTGTTATTTTATATTGGAGCATAGCCAATCAGCAATGTTGTGATAGCTTTAGATCGCAACAAAAGGACTCAGCCATACACATGCATGTATCCATTCTCCCCCAAACTCCCCTCCACTGAGGCTCCCGCATAACCATGAGTAGACTTCCCTGTGCTATACAGTAGGTCCATCTAGAGAGAGGATAGTAATTTTAAAGGTCCTGATAGAGAAAGGTAGTAACAGTCTACATTTCCACCAAACTTATACCTATTCTGAGTATTGTCTTGTTTATATTAAAAACGAAGACTCAGGAACAAACAGAAAGCCTCCAACAGTCATAATCAAGCACATGTCAGATTGTAGGTAAACCCACCTTTCCTGAATAGACAACTGAAATTTCTGCCATGGAATTTCTAGTTGAGTTTCACATTTACAGGCATACTTTAAAAAGCAATGCTTTCCTTCTTCCTTTCTGGTGTGTGTGTGTTTCCAATGAACATCTATAACTTTTATAATTAGGAAAACAAGACCTAAGTTAAAAACACAAGGATATGCCTTGAACTCAATAGTTCTACAGACAAAATCTTGCTGAATTAGTACACCTATTATACACATCATTCAGAATAAAACATAATAGAACACAACCAGAATACTTGCTTTTCTTACATGTCAAATGGGATTCAAGGAAAGAAAGATTATTTGTTATTTTTGTTTGTTTAGTTTACAAAAAAAAATTATAGAAAACAACAGAACCAGCATATTTAAAAGAAGCACTGCTTCAGTTTTTTGCAATGGAAATGATCCTTTTCTTCTAAAAATTTGTTAGAAATCCCAAAACCTTCCTTTGACACTCCATCCACACCTATCTCTTCCACCATCTCTCTCCTCTACCCATAAGACTTTTTTTAAATTAATTTATTTTAATTGGATAAGACTTTTGAAAGTCATCTACACTTGCTTGAAGCTGTCACCTCTTCAGTCTCCTTTCAGTTCATAGTTGCATCATATCTCTGTTCCAACTATTCCCCTAAAACATGGTGTGTAAATGCAATCAGTGACCTTCCACTGAGAAATCCATTGACTACATGTTGTCCTAATTTTAGTGGATCTTTCTGCTGAATGTAATGCTGGAGACTACTTCTTCCTTCTTGAAATTCTCAACCCTTGGCTTTAGTGACTCTGTATACTCTTGAGGATCCTTAAGGCCTTCTAACCCTTTCTTCTTGCACTTTCCTAAGCTCCTCTTCCACCACTCACTCCACAGGTCTTGATATTCTCCCAGTTTCTCGCTGGCTCTTTTCTTTTTGCTCTATGTGTCCTTCCTGGCAGACCTCACACTCTCATAGTTGTAACAGTTCCCTGAATGTCAAGTCTCCTAAACCCATTCTCTGTCTAAGGTCTCAGACACACAAATCTGTCTGTTCAATATATGCTTTGAAATTTACCACCACAGACAACGCGAGTGAATGTGTCCCAAATTCTCCTCCTCTTTACAGGTTTCCCCACCGTTCTTTGTTGGTGACACTGCTTAAGGAGTAAGGTCCAACTCTTTTTGACTCCATGGACTACAGCACTCCAGGCTCCCCCGTCTTTCACTGTCTCTTGGAATTTGCTGATTCGTGTCCACTGAGTCAGTGATGCTGTCTAACCATCTCATCCTCTGCTGTCCCCTTCTCCTCTTACCCTCAGTCTTTCCCAGCATCAGGGTCTTTTCCAGTAAGTCTGCTCTTTGCATAAGGTAGTCAAAGTATTGGAGCTTAAGCTTTACCATCAGTCCTTCCAATGAATATTCAGGGTTGATTTCCTTTAAGATTGACCGGTTTGAATTCCTTGCAGTCCAAGGGACTCTCAAGAGTCTTCTCCAGCACTACAATTCAAAAGCATCAATTCTTCAGTGCTCAGCCTTCTTTATGGTCCAACTCTCACAATTTCATGTCTTAAATATCTCTTGAATCAGTCCTTTTCTCTTCAAACAGTGTCCCTTAATCTAGATTCAGTTCTTTATCATCTCTCATATGAACCATTCCACCAGCCACAAAATTTGCCCTCTCCTTCCAGAATGGCTCTCTTCAAATCCATCCTCCAATAGCTTACCAGGGCTCAAATAGCAAAATCTAACTCTGTGACCCTCCACATAAACCTCGATGGTTTCTACAGCTGTTATAGCAAAGAATCCTCCCACCCCACAGACCAACTCCAATCATTCAATGGTAATTTCTAGACTTTTGTGTTGAGAAGGACTATGAAGCCATGTCAGAGGTTCATAATGAACAGTGGCTTTGGTAAGGGAAGAAAGAGTAGTGGCCCTTATTCTGTGTATTTGCTTTTTTCTGATGAATAGAACAAGAGTTGGTTCTGATCAACCCAACTCTTCCATCTTTACCATTTGGTACTTTCTCCTCTCTCTTTACACTGTACAGCTTCAAGTCCCATCCCTTATCACTCTGTTTCTGGAATCTGTGCTTTTGTGAAAGAGCTATCCCTACGTAGAACACCTCTCTCTACCTCCCATACTCCCCGCTCCTGACTAACTTTATCCCATTGTTTGAGACTCAGGCCCGAATGCATATATCTAGTATACTTTTGAACACACCATGTGGCTAAGTGGTAAAGAATCTGCCTGCCAATGCAGGAGATGCAGGAGACGTGGGTTCAATCCCTGGGTCAAGAAGATCCCCTAGAGGAGGAAATGGCAACCTACTCCAGTATTCTTGCCTGGAAGAACCCCATGGGCAGAGGAGCCCAACAGGCTACACTCCATAGGGTCACAAAGAGTCAGACATGATTGAGTGACTGAGCATGAGCACACGTATATCTTCACTGACTCCGCATGCTTCCAGCCAAGTTTGGTTGAAGTGTTCTTTCTCTATGTTTCCTCCAAATCCCAAGTTTCCCTCTAGCACTACATATTGTCTAGTTATGCATCTATCCCCATCCCCAATATGCTGTCAACTACTTGAAATGTATGCAAATTCTTTGCAAATCAATGCAAAGTCTTTGTCATGTTCCATCCCCCAAAGGTGACATCTATTTCTTCACCTCCTTGAAGCTGGACAGGCCTGGGCCTAATCTTTAAGAAGACTGGCAACTTCTAATTTTTCCCTCTTGTGACTCAGCTTCCAAACTGTGAGGAAGCCCAAGCAGCCATAGAAGGACAAAAGGTGGAAGATAACCATCACCCTTGGCTGGCAGCCTTAGCTAGTAGCTTTATTCAGCACCAACTTGCCTGTCACAGGAACAAACTGTCTTGAAAGTGGTCCTCCATCCTTCCGGAGCAGTTGAGCAACCCAGGTCACTCTGGTCAAAAGAAACAGAGATGACTTGTCTTTACAAGTCCTGACCAAATTACAAAATCATAGACAAAGGGGTGAATGCTATTGCTTTAAACCACAAGATTTAGGGGTGGTCTATTTTACAGTATTAGATAAAACAAATCATGTGGTTCTATTGACTGAAATTGGTCTTTGATGTGACTTTTCCTCCCTTGCTAATCATATTGCTTTCTTTCACTTAACTTCATACTTTGATTTTCCCTTGTTTAATTCTGGAAAATATTCTCAGGTGATTAGTTAGGATGATTTCTCAACATTATAAAATGCTATGGAAAAATGCACATATTTGATGTATGTGGTTTCCCAGTTTTCAGCAGTATGATAATAATTTTTCACTAGGAAGATACACTTTTTCAAAGACTTGTCCAAAAACATATCAGGTTGCCTTTTGGTGAAATAACCAAAAATTTATTAAACAGAAATATAAAGGCATGTAGTACTCCTGTGCCTCTGACCAATATATCTTACTCAGGTTGGGTGGAGTTTGGCTGTGTTGTCTAACTCAATGAATGGACTTCTTTGTGAAAGGTCATCTGCCTAATGCATGCAGCCATGTTAACTAAAAGCACTAACCATCTTACTTCTGTCCATTTGAAGCACTCTAGCATACATAGCTTTAAGAGTAGATAAGATATTCCATGCTGTAAGACTCTAGCAGGATAGAAACTTCCTTCTATTCCTAACTGCTTTAAAAATTCTGACCTTCAAAAAAAATTCTGACCTTCAAAAAAAAATTCTGACCTTCAAAAAAATTCTGACCTTCAAAAAAAGAAGAAATCCTGGACAATAGTAAATTCAACATCACATCAGGCTTGAATGTTAATTCAGTTCAGTTCAGTTCAGTTGCTCAGTCATGTCCGACTCTTTGTGACCCCATGAATTGCAGCACGCCAGGCCTCCCTGTCCATCACCAACTCCTGGAGTTCACTCAGACTCACATCCATCGAGTCAGTGATGCCACCCAGCCATCTCATCCTCTGTCGTCCCCTTCTCCTCCTGCCCCCAATCCCTCCCAGCATCAGGGTCTTTTCCAATGAGTCAACTCTTCGCATGAGGTGGCCAAAGTACTGGAGTTTCAGCTTTAGCATCATTCCTTCCAATGAACACCCAGGACTGATCTCCTTTAGAATGGACTGGTTGGATCTCCTTGCAGTCCAAGGGACTCTCAAGAGTCTTCTCCAACACAACAATTCAAAAGCATCAATTCTTTGGTGCTCAGCTTTCTTCACAGTCCAACTCTTACATCCATACGTGACTACTGGAAAAACCATAGCCTTGACTAGACGGACCTTTGTTGACAAAGTAATGTCTCTGCTTTTGAATATGCTATCTAGGTTGGTCACAACTTTCTTTCCAAGGAGTAAGTGTCTTTTAATTTGATGGCTGCAGTCACCATCTGCAGTGATTTTGGAGCCCAAAAAAATAAAGTCTGAAACTGTTTCCACTGTTTCCCCATCTATTTCCCATGAAGTGGTGGGACCGGATGCCACGATCTTTGTTTTCTGAATGTTGAGCTTTAAGCCAACTTTTTCACTCTCCAACTTTCACTTTCATCAAGAGGGTTTTTAGTTCCTCTTCACTTTCTGCCATTAGAGTTCACTTTAATTATCTGAATATATTTAACACATCGTTTGACAACTTTCATGTGGCAGCTACAAAACTCAGCATCCTTTTGCCTTAAAGCCAAGATATGTTTGGATGTTTATAGGTCTACTTTTCACTTTTAGGAGGAAGGAGATCTGTTCTGTTCATGTGTTTGTAGTAAACCATCTATCTCTCCTAGTCTTCCCTATATAGCCTATTAGCATAAGTGAACCCTACCCCTTAATATGGTCCCCCTTCTAGGAACAATGTAGACATTTCTCTCTTAAGTGACCATCTCCACTCTCAGTTGGGAATTGACATTACTATACATTTGGCAATGTTACTCATTCATTCAATCAATAAAATTTTTTGCTATGTTTTAGGCATTGTTCTGAGAACTTTATATTTGGCTATGAAACAAAGAGACAAGGTCTAGTCTCATGAACCTTAAATTTCAGGGTCAGGGTGTGATTTTAGTCAATTAAAAAAATTGAACAACTTCCCTGGTGGCCCAGTGGTTAAGACTCCATGCTTCTAATGCAGGGGGTTCCAGTTCCATACCTAGTCAGGGAACTGAGATCCCACAGTGCTGTGCAATGTGGCCAAAATTTTTTTTAAATAACTTTTTTAAGAACCTTGGTTTTAAAAATAAAATAAAAAATTAAGTGAACAAGATAATTTCAGGTAGTGTTATGAAGAATATATAGTTCTGTAATGTGCTAGAAGGGCTTCCCTGGTGGCTCAGCAGTAAAAGAATTCACCTGCAATGCAGGAGACACAGATTTGATCCCTGGGAGAGGAAGATCCCCTGGAGGAGGGCATGGCAACCCACTCCAACATTCTTGCTTGGAGAATCCCATAGACAGAGGCACCTGGTGGGCTACAGTCCATGCAGTCACAATGACTTGGATATGACTGAAGCAACTTAGCATGCATGCAGTATGCTGGAGAGTGTCAGGGGGTGGGGAGCTACTTCAAATTTGATGCCAAGAGAAATCTCTCTGAGCAGGGGACCTACGCCACCCTTCCTATTCCCAGCCTGGTCTGACAATGAGGGATTGAGACAAGGAGAAAATCTAGCTTAAACTTCATTATGAAATACCTAAAAGCCTTCTTCAGTGGTAGTGGGGAATGGAAATAATCTTCAGGAGATACTTTTGATGTGAGCTGATTTTCTTTTCTTCTCCTCCCACTTCTTCTGGTTGGAGCTAAGAGAGACGACGTCAAAGTCCTGGATTTCAGGAAGCAGGCACAGTCTGTTTGTTTCCTAAGGCAGCCATCATAAATTACCACAAACTTAAACAACTGGAAATTTATTCTCTCGTGGTTCTGGAGGCTAGACATACAAGTTCAACTTGTGAGCAGGGCCCTCCAAAAGACTCTAGGGAAGGATTCTTCTTTGTTTATCCATAACTTCTGGTGGTTGCCATCAATCCTTGGTGTTCCTTGGTTTGCGGCATCATAACTTTAATCTCTGCCTCAGTTTTCACACTGCCTGACTCCCTGTATCTCCTCTGTGTCTCTTTTTATTAAAAAAAAATAAGTATTTTTAATTAAAAAAATTCCCTCTTTTTATAGACACATGTCATTGGATTTAGGAGGGCTTCCTTGGTGGCTTAGCTGGTAAAGAATCAGCCTGCAATGTGGGAGACCTGGGTTCGATCCCTGAGTTGGGAAGGTCCCCTGGAGAACGGAAAGGCTATCCATTCCAGTATTCTGGCCTGGAGAATTCCATGAACTGTATAGTCTACGAGGTCACATAAAGTCAGACACAACTGAGTGACTTTCACACACCCTAACCCAATATGACCTCATTTTAGCTTGATTATATCTGCAAAACTGTATTTCAAATAATACCATACTCATAGTTTCTGGGTAGACATGAATTGGGAGGAATTATTCAACCAATAGCAGAAAGTCAGCTGGAACTCTCATCAGTGGGAGGAAATAGACCAAAACAACTTGACGTCATCCAGAGACTAAAGAGGAAGGAAAAGTGTGAGGACCTACTGAGAGGCATGGTCTGTGGAGTCTTGCTGTCTCATTTTAACTTTGCTTCTAGTGTCATCAATCTCTTCTGTTATTCTCAAGAATTGAGTTGTTTGTCAAACTGCTAAAGCCTCTTAGGAAGTAGAGGCCCAGAGTAGTTGAGCCCATGATTAAGCAAAGTGGGTGAAGAGATCACAGCAACCCAGAGAGGCAACTGCCACACAGCCAGGTGGATCAGCAGTCTTGTTCTGAGAAGACAACAAAAATCAGGACTACTTGGGTGTCCTCAGAACTGCTTGGTGACAAAATCTTTAATGTTGCAGGATTCATTCACAAACAGCATTCCTCAAATACCTGCTATCTGCCAAGTACCTTGTTGATGCTGGGGAAAAAATGCTGAAGCACCAGAAGCTGGTCCCTGCTCTGGAGAATTTTATTGCCATCAAGGATGGTGAGAATTTGAAGGGTGATGTTCTTCAGATGTAAAGGAAAATGTGACCGCAGGAGCTGAGTTGAGGACATGACTTACACAGATTATAAAGTGATAGGACTTCCTTCATGGAGTGGTAGATTAGAATCTGCCTTGCAATGCAGAGAACATCACAGGTTTGATCCCTGGGCTGGGAAGAGTCCACATGCTGCAGAGCAACTAAGCCATGTGCCACAACTACTGAGCCCATGTGCTGCAACAACTGAAGCCCGCACGCCTAGAGCCTGTGCTCCACAGCAAGAGAAACCATCACAATGAGAATCCTGTGCACTGCAACAAAGATTAGCCTCTGCTCTCTGCAACTAGGGAAAATCCATGCAAAGCAACGAAGACTCAGAACAGCCAAAAATAAATAAAATTATTTTAAAAAACTAAAGTGATGGCCAGCACAACCAGTGTTTGTTGATTGCCTCCCACATGCCAGGCACTACGTTGGATACCAGCATTCAAAAGCAGCATCCACCCTATTCCCCGTCCTTCAGCTTCTCCTTCACTGTTTCATGGACTCTTTAGATACAACAAATTCTAAGACATTGATGTCCCTACAGCCTCCCTCAAAATAATCACTTTAATTGGTGTGCTTTGTTTAGAAATAGCCCCATAATAGTATCAAATATCAAACATTTGATCACTCAGCATTCCAGCCTGAAAAACACAAATCAATGCCTCAATGTCCCTCTTCTTAACTTCTATTTAAATCCCTTAGTACTGGCACAGAGACACACAGCACAGTTTCTGGGACAAGGCATACATTCATTCACATTCAAAATCACTCTGCACTGGGTACTAACCAAATGTTAGTTTCTGTTTCCTTCCTAAATAAATATCACAGGTCTGCTTGCTGGTCATAGCAACGAGTACAGAATAAAAGAAATAAAATTCTGATGAGTGATCTCACTATGATTTAGCCAAAGAAAGAATCACTGTAGTTCAAAATTTCAGAAAAGTTATGCCTTCTCAGGATCTTACAAGAATTCATCTCCAGGTTTTCTTTAATGTTGAATTTCCCTTTGGATCATAGTTTCTGTTGTGTAATCCTGTGGTCTTCTCTTCTTTCTTGGCTTCTCCTTGGATCCCCCATCTAAGATAGAGAGTCCTCACTATTAAGCTGGTTAACTACATTCAACTTGTATTACTTCTGTCTAAATAAAATTTAGATGGGCAACTTACATCTATTGTATAAGAGCTTGTAGAAATCAATGTCTAAGCTGTCACTTGTGAACATACCTCATCTGATGTGGCTCACTTTTCTTTCACAATAATACACACCATGATATTAGGGAGAAATATCAACAACCTCAGGTATGCAGATAATACCACTTTAATGCCAGAAAGTGAAGAGGAACTAAAGAGCCTCTTGATGAAGGTGAAAGAGGAGAGTGAAAAAGCTGACTTAAAACTCAACATTCAAAAAACTAAGATCATGGCATCTGGTCCTATCACTTTATGGCAAATAGATGGGAAAACGTGGAAACAGTGTCAGATTTCATTTTCTTGGCCTCCAAAATCAACGCAGATGGTGACTGCAGCCATGAAATCATGACATTTACTCCTTCGAAGAATAGCTATGTCAAACCTAGACAGTGTTTTAAAAAGCAGAGACATCACTTTGCCAACAAAGGTCTGTATAGTCAAAGTTATGGTTTTTCCAGTAGCCATGTATGGATGTGAGAGTTGGACCGTAAAGAAGACTGAGCACAAGACATTGACACTTTCCAACTGCAGTGCTGGAAAAGACTCTTGAGAGTCCCTTGGACAGCAAGGATATCAAACCAGTCAATCCTAAAGGAAATCAACTCTGAATATTCGTTGGAAGGTCTGACGCTGAAGCTGAAGCTCCAGTACTCTGGCCATCTGATGTGAAGAACTGACACATTGGAAAAGACCCTGATGCTGGGAAAGATTGAGGGCAGGAGGAGAAGCAGGCAGCAGAGGGTGAGACGGTTGGATGGCATCACTGACTTAATGGACATGGGTTTGAGAAAACTCAAGGAGATAGTGATGGACAAAGAAGCCTGGCGTGCTGTAGTTCATGGGCTCGCAAAGAGTCAGACACAACTTAGCAACTGAACAACAGCAACAACAATGACATCAGAAGAGAAGGCAGTATAATGAAAGACCAGGGCTTTGGGATCAGGTCTAGTTTTGAGTCCCTATTCTTCCATGTGCTGCCTGAGTGGACATAGACAAGTTCCTTAATTTTTTTCAGCTGGAAATCATAGTATATTTTTGAGCTATAGTGAGAACTGGAAACAAACTATGAAAACTGTCTGGCAAGTGATAGGCACTTAATTCCTGGAAGCTATTCCTATTATTCTAGTCATGCCCAGTAATCTACATAATCTCTTGGATCTATTTATGGTTGCTTCTGACATTTCTACTTTTGCCTTTTTTATATCGGTTATGAATATACTTGTAAAAATAAACCTGGTGTCTTCCAAATGCAAGGGGGGAAAAACCCAATTAAGATTACATTACATAAAATTGAGTACTGGAATTCATGCTGTGAGATAAAGTTTAAACAGATTAACTACCACGAGCTGGTGGTGAGGTCATAGCTTAAAATAATTTGGCAGAGTTAAACCAGACTAGCACAAACAGACTTCTGAATTGGCACATATCACAAAAGGTGGTTCTCTTATGACCAAATATAGAGGTTGACTCATGCAGTCTGGGTGAAACATCTGAGGAACCAAGTGATATCATTCAAGGAGGCAGGATGACATCATTCTGCAAATGTTTCTCGTCTGTCTGGTTTTGGCCTTGAGACTTCTGGGACTTTTGTGTCTCATGATTTCCAGCAGTTGCTCTTAAACTCTCCCCTCCTCGAGGGAGGCAACATTAGTCCTCGCCTATCTTTATATTTCCTGCATGTTATAAATATTTTTCCACGTCTGGCACAGTATCTGGTTTCTACTCTGCTCTTTCTATTCAAACTGGTCTCAAAATGGTTGCTAAAAATAGTCTAGTTGCCCAATCCAGTGGATCCTTTTAAGTTTCCTTCCCTCTGGAACTGTGGGCTGTGGTTGACATGTGGATCAACTCTTCTTCCTCACCCCTGTCTTTGCTTCCTTATTCCTGTTTCATGATTCTCTGGATTCTGAAGATAACTTCTTACGAGCCTTCTTCACTTGTTTCTCTTCTGTAACTCGCCCTTAGACGTTCTCCAGGGCCATCATTCCAGCTTCTTCTCTGGCCCCTGGGCCCCTTGGCAAGCTTATCTCCTGGCTCCCCTAGTCTCAATCACTGTTTCTGCAATGACCTTCTCCAAACCAAACCCGGACAGTTCACTGTCCCAGCTAAGAACCTTCCATTTTCACTGTTGCTTTCAAGTTGGATCCACACTGTAGGAAGAGTGTCGACTCCTTCATAACCTGGTCTCAGCAAATCCTCTGACCTTCCTCTCCCACCATGGAGCTTCTCCGCCTACGGTCATGCTACTTCTCTGTTTCTCCACCCTCTGCATCCAAAAATCTCACAGATCCTCTAAGATCCCATTCAAAGGCCATCTGTACAAAGTCTTTCTTAGCAGCTTCCTCCCTCCACCCTGGTGGAATTAGTGGCTGCCTCACCACATACCGTGTTTGCCTACTTCTAACAGAGCTCTTACCATATTTTGTTACTGTCTGTCCTTCTCTTTTTTGTCTGTACCTGTAGACGATGATTTCTTGAAAGCAGAGATTTTACCTTCTTTGTCTTATTATTATTCATACCCCCCCCCCCCCAGCACAGGCCTTGCAGATAATTACATTCAAGAAATACTTCTCCATTTGAACCGAATCAGTTTTTTTCAAAATCAGTCTTCTAATCAGATTCAGTTGCTTTGCTACCTGCAACAGAGGAAAGAGAGAAACACAAAGTATCTGCACTCAATGTATGTTAGGCCATTGGACTTTCTTGGCAAAATTCTTTTCCACACTCTCTGTATAATTAAACTGTGGGCAAAGAAAGGCGTGTTGCATGCTTTTTTATGCACAACCAACTCCAAGGTCAGCTAAATTCCAGTGCAGAATCATCAGACAGATCCAGCATATCTAATCAACTCTATGTGAATCAAGGGCCTCTTCCACAAAGTTGAATAAGCCCTTCTAGGACATCAGGGTATCATTTAGTAAATTTCTTCTCCTAGCAGATTTAAATAGGGCCTGGATATATGTTATAATAGATGCACATAAGCTCTAATTTTGTTCAGCAAAATTAATGGTTACTTAAAATTAAGTCTGGATCAACTAAAATGTATCATGTATCACTCAGACAGAAATAAAGCTCATGATAATGGTTGTGGAGAGCACTGTTTTTCTACTTGCACCTGCTCCATTCAGTCAAGATCTGCTTCACCACTTATCTCTGTATAGGAATATCTAATGGAGTTCTTTGGCTCCGGATTTCATAAAGGCATCAGAAAAAGCCTACTGTGAATGACTGAATTTCTACTGCTTAATAAGGGTGCACACAACGTATTATATATGTTTCTATAAAACAATGGATAACATATATTAAGCAATACCATATATATGTCAAGCCCTGGCTGTATTTCTTACAAGGATTATATCATTTCCTCACAATAACCATATGGGGGAAATTGGTATTATCTCCATTTTATAAATGAGGAAACTGAAGGTCAGAAGGTCAGTAACTTCCACATGTTACAAAACCATAGTGAAGTGAACTAGGAGTCAAAGACTGCCTCTTGCTCCAGTGAATTTAGAAGATAGAGAGATGTCAGTGACAAGCACCCGTTTATGAAGGGAAGGATGATGACTCATAGCCATGTTAATATGGAAACGTGGTGGGTCAGGTCTCAATCTTTATGCACTTTCTTCTGGCCCAATATCTTTCAACTACAGGTACAGAAGACTTTATTTCTTTTTGAAGTGGAAAAGAGAGTAGGAAAGAGAGAGATGTCAAGGAAGTTCAAGTATATGGATGCACGTTTTCTTGCTCAAACCTCAGCTTATGACTATGTTTGGATAAATGGAGGCTCTGCTCAGTATCCCTTAGGATCTTGATGGTGGGTCTGACTGCACCTTAGCAGAAACCACTCTGCCTTTGCCTGGATTTCTCTTCCCCCGCTCTAGGGGAGCTCTGTAGCATGGGCCCAGTGGGCTCTAGTACAGGATATCAAGCACTGTCATTCAATCGCTTCATTAAATTGGACATTTCGTTTGTAAACTGACATTTGTCTTTCATATTTCTAGTGTCTACTGGAAAAATACTCCCATATCATTTTTGAAGTGTAAGAGCTATAATACTGAACTGTATCTCTAAGAATAATTGTTACTATCTCTCAAATAAATCACTTCAAGTCTATCATTTAAAATAGAATTGAAATTATTATGAAATGCAATGATTAATGCATTGCATTAGCTAAAATTGCATTTTTAAAAATCTTAGGTGGCTTACCAACAATCATTAATAATAAAACTACAGAAAAATACAAAGCATTTGATAGCACACTGTATTACTGAGGGTGTGAGAAAACAGACATTCTTGTATATTGCCAGTAGGCGTAGCAATTGAATTTTTTCATAGACAGCAATTTGGAAATAACTATTGAAGTTAAAAATGCATTTACAGATGATTCACAGGTAATTCACTGTAGCTTTGTTTGTTTGTAGCAGCAAGAGACTACAGCCTAACTATCCATCAATAAGGTATATACAACGCAAACCTAAAAAGACTGATGCAGCTCTGTTGGTGATAAGGAATGAGAGCTAAATTACACATGTGTGTGTATTTGTACCATTGGTGTGCTGGCTAATGTTCAATCACCCACCTCCCCAAGTGTAGTTCCACGAATGTTGGTTGACAAGTAAGATGAAAGTGAACCAATGAAGATGTATGGAGCTTCATTGGTTCCTCAATGATGCAAGTGACTTCTTTGTTGGAATGGATAATAATTTCAAATAATGGAAGAACATTTCCTCAATTTTTTATTATATTCACAATGACAAACACTTAGGTTTAATTTGTATTCTTAACATATTTACCATCTCCAGACAATCAATCAAACAAAAAATTAAGCCCTGGTTTTTATGATTTGCTGATTCCTGGTGGAAATACTCCCACAATGGCCAATTTCAGTTGCCAATGTGACATCACTGAATACAGAGTTGGGAAAAAATACACATACCTACACAGAGGTCATTATATAGCATTTACCCCTTTCAAATACAGTAGATGCAAATAATCTCACAACAAACATATAATAGTAAAATATAGTAGAATAATTAGGATGTGATGAATTTTTAGTATTTCTTATCTATTATAACTAATTGTAAGTTTATTTTGAAATAGTGGCTGTGTTCAGTAACCAACACACAAAATTCCTGAAAGTTTAACAATCAGCTCTCATGAGTTGATATGAGCTGGCACCAACATACCACCACATATACAATGAGATAGTGTCCCACCAGGAAACAGAAAGCACACTTAGAGGAAAATCTGAAGAGAATTTGTTGAAGGGTATGGTCGAGGTTAAGGAAACACAGAGAGAGGCTGACAGATGTGTGAATACACACACAAAAAAATAATTGTACACTTAAAGTGAGTGATGTGTATGGTATGTGCATTATACTTCAACAAAGCTGTTTTGAAAACATGAGAGAGCTGCTGGGGCCTCCGGGGACTAACATTGACAGGAAGTCGTTACCATCCCTAAATCTTATGGGGCAAGAGGAGGGAGCAGTGTTAACAGAGCCTGTGTGAGATAAAGACCACGAGGAGGGGCTCCCCGCAAGAGCTGCAGTTGTGGGTGGATTGATCCGCTGCCCCAACAGCAGCTCTGAAGCAAACAATGTTGTGGAGGAGGATAGTGCAGACTTTCTCCTCTCCTGCCCTTCAACCCACCATGCCTCACGTTGGCCAAACTCAGCTCCAAGTCAGAGGGCAAGGCAACCTCAGTGATGTTTGCATACAAGTCAACACCTTAGACTCCTTGGAAGGAAAGCTAGGACAAACCTAGACAGTGTATTAAAAAGCAGAGATATCACTTTGCTGACAAGAGTCTGTACAGTCAAAGCTATGGTTTTTCTAGTAGTCATATATGGACGTGAGAGTTGGACCATAAAGAAGGCTGAGCACCGAAGAATTGATGCTTTTGAACTGTGGTGTTGGAGAAGACTCTTGAGTGTTCATTAGACAGCAAGGAGATCAAATCAGTCAATCTTAAAGGAAATTGATCCTGAATGTTCATTGGAAGGACTGATGCTGAAGCTGAAGCTCCAATACTTTAGCCACCTGATGCAAAGAGCCAACTCATGGGAAAGACCCTGATGCTGGGAAAGATTGAAGGCAAAAGGAGAAGGGAGCGGCAGAGGATGAGATGGTTAATCTCATGGACTCAATGGACATGAATCTGAGCAAACCCCAGGAGATAGTGAAGGACAGGGAAGCCTAGCATGTTGCCATCCATGGGGTTGCAAAGAGTCAGACATGATTTAACTGCTGAACAACAATAACTCCTTAGCGCACAGAGCAGATCCATAAAAGGTAGATAATGAATCTGAGAACCAACAGAAAATGATCACATACACGTGTGTGCACACACACATACAAGTATTTGCTAACAAAGTATATGTATAGAATATTCCTGGAAAAAACACAAGAAAATTGTTAGTACTACTTGGCTCCAGGAAAGGAGAAAGATGAAAGACATAGACTTTTTCAGTCTATAATATTTTGTAGCTTTTGCATATTGAACCTTGTGAATATACTACCTATTTCAAAAAATAAGTAACATTAACATTTAAAAAATAAATATAGAAACAATGAAGTTTGTGGTAGTCGTTAAGGCTGGTCATGAATAGCCTGCTACTTTTCCCCCGAGTGCAGAGTAGGACTGTAATTCCCAGTGTCTGTTGAAGTTAGGTGTCACTACATGTCTTATTTGAAGGATAAAATATGAGAACTAATGTGCATCACGTCAGGCAGACGCTTTAAGAGCCAGTACATGTCTTGCCATTTCCTCTTTTTGCCACCTCATGAGTCGTGGAAGCATCGTGGAAACTTTGTCAGCCAGAGTCCAAGATATACAAGGGATAGACACCCCACCTCCTACCCCACCACACTAACACTGGACTTTTAGTACGACTGAGAAATAACCTGTGTTGTTTGAAATTATTTAAATTATAGGGTTGTTTGCTACTAGAGCATAAAATGGCCATAAATTTACATTTATTTTTGGCTGCTCTAGGTCTTCTTTGCTGCACACGGGCTTTCTCTAGTTGTGGTGAGTGGGGACTATTCACTATGGTGCTCGGGTTTCTCATTGCAGTGGCTTCTCTCGTTGCAGAGCTCAGGCTCTAGGTACACAGGCTTCAGTAGTTGCAGCATGTGGGCTCAGTAAGTATGGCACATCGGCTTAGTTGCTCTGTAGCATGCGGTATCTTCCCAGACCAGGGATCGAACCTATGTCCCCTACATTGGCAGGCAGACTCATCCACTGCACCACCAGGCAAGAGCTAAACTGGCCTACTTTTGCTGATAAAAAATGGAGCCAGATGACTCCTGGCATTATTTTCAAATAAAAAATATTTTATTTGAATGTACATAAAATAAAGAATATGTACATTTAGCCTCTTGTCTTAAAAACAATACATATATTTGGACCCATGGAAATACCATGGATTTTGACAATATGAATTTTATGAATGTCAATTCTAACTTTACATTCAGAAATTTATATCAATTGCCTCAAAAAAAATGCATTTTGACCAAATAATTCTGTGCTAAGTCAATTCAGTCATGTGTGACTCTGAATGGCCCAATGGACTGTAGCCCACCAGGCTCCTCTGTCCGTGGGATTCTCCAGGCAAGGATGCTGGAGTGGGTTGCATTTCCTCCTCCAGGGAATCTTCCCAACCCAGGGATCGAACCAGCATCTCTCACGTCTCCTGCATTGGCAGGCAGGTTCTTTACCACTAGCACCACCTGGGAAGCCCTGAACAATTCTACTCCTAGGAATTAATCCTAATGAAACAACCAATAATAAGAGCTAAATTTTATTGAACAATTATTATGCAACAGACACTCTTCTAAGAGCTTCACACAAATTAATTTAGTATGCTTATAACAATCCTATGATGTATGACATTATTACCTAACACTGTTACAGTTTTATACAAAGAGACTGAAGCTTAGAAAAGTTGAGCAACTTGTCAAAAATTATACAACTAATAGGCAGAGTAGCCAGGATTTAAATCAATCAGCTCGATTCCCGAGCTTATGTAAAATTTCAGCCACTATGATATATTGCTACTTTTTTCCCTATCTATTTCTTCTTTGACCTACAGACTTCTTAATTTTCAAAGGTATGATCTTTTCCTAGTGATCTTGTTCTTCTCAAGTTTACTGAGGAATATCTGATAGATATAGTCATATATATTTAAAGTACATGACATGATGATTGTATACATTATTATTTCATTATATATATAATGAAATTAAATAATTGCCAAGATCAAGATAATTAATATATACATCACTTAGTGGTGAGGATGCTTAAGATTATTCTCAGCAGTTTTCAAGTGTACAGCACCTTATTATCAGCTGTAGTTACCATGCTGTACAGTAAACACTCAGAGCTTGTTCTGTAATTGAAAGTTTGTGCCCTTTGACCTACATATCTCCATTTCCCCTCCCACCCACCCCTGGTAACCACCATTCTATTTTCTGTTTCTATTAAATTGGCTTTTTTTTTTTTTTTTTTTGGTTTAAGATTCCATATGTAAGTGGTACCTTAACTACTGCTACTTCTTAAATAGCTTTAAGGATATAAATCATAGGACTGCTTTAGAACCTTGAAGCTGGGAAGCAAATCAAGTGTCCAAACGTGAAACAGTGTTGAATCAATTGCAGTCACACTGAGTGCTAGAATACATACCATGGAGAGGCAGTTGTTTTCTACAGATCACAAAGAGGCACAGGGAAGATGATTGCAATATATAGAACAAGAATAAGTTTTAAAATTCTTGTCCTAATTTTCAAAAAGTATAAACATATACTTTGTTGGTTTTGAGCTTTGGAGTAGAGCCCAGAGCAAGACAAGGATCTGAGCAAGTCCAGTTTTCAGTCTGGAAAGCTTATTCTTGGATAGTGGATATTGCATGAGTTTTTCTTCTAAGTATCTCCATGCATGTGGTATTACAGAAAACCAAAAATGCATGGAGATACTTAGAAGAAAAACTCATGCAAGATCCACTATCCAAGAATAAGCTTTCCAGACTGAAAACTGGACTTGCTCAGATCCTTGTCTTGCTCTGGGCTCTACTCCAAAGCTCAAAACCAACAAAGTATATGTTTATACTTTTTGAAAATTAGGACAAGAATTTTAAAACTTATTCTTGTTCTATATATTGCAATCATCTTCCCTGTGCCTCTTTGTGATCTGTAGAAAGCAACTGCCTCTCCATAGGCTGCAGTCTGTGGGGTCGCTAAGAGTCTGACATGACTGAGCGACTTCACTTTCACTTTTCACTTTCATGCATTGGAGAAGGAAATGGCAACCCGCTCCAGTGTTCTTGCCTGGAGAATCCGAGGGATGAGGGAGCCTGGTGGGCTGCCATCTGTGGGGTCGCACAGAGTCGGACACGACTGAAGTGACTTAGCAGCAGCAGAGCTCACATAGAAGATCCTGAAACAAGAGCTTGCCCACAGTGACTGGTTTGGTCAGTGATACCAGGGAACAGGAGTAAGAATGTGAAAGTGAAACTATTGCTGGTAAATTTAAGGTTCTTTCTTCATTGTGAAAGAACACAAAGATGAAATAACAGGTAACAAGTGGATTTATTTAGAGAGAAGCACATTCCACAGACAGAGTGTGGGCCATTACAGAAGGTGAGAGAGCTTTGAAATATGACATGGTTAGCTTTTATGGGCTGGGTAATTTCATAGGTTAATTAGTGGCAGGATTATTCCAATTATTTGGGGAAGGGGTGCCACCCACTTTTTAGCCTTTTATGGTCAGCCTCAGAACTGTCATGGCACTGGTGGGTGTGTCATTTAGCATATTCTAATGTATTCCAGTGGTCATGTATGGATGTGAGAGTTGGACTGTGAAGAAGGCTGAGTGCCGAAGAATTGGTGCTTTTGAACTGTGGTGTTGGAGAAGACTCTTGAGAGTCCCTTGGACTGCAAGGAGATCCAACCAGTCCATTCTGAAGATCAGCCCTGGGATTTCTTTGGAGGGAATGATGCTGAAGCTGAAACTCCAGTACTTTGGCCACCTCATGTGAAGAGTTGACTCATTGGAAAAGACTCTGATGCTGGGAGGGATTGGGGGCAGGAGGAGAAGGGGACGACAGAGGATGAGATGGCTGGATGGCATCACTGACTCAATGGACGTGAGTCTGAGTGAACTCCGGGAGTTGGTGATGGACAGGGAGGCCTGGCGTGCTGCGATTCATGGAGTCGCAAAGAGTTGGACACGACTGAGCGACTGAACTGAACTGAACTGAATGTATTACAATAAGCATACAATGAGGCTCAAGGTTTACTGGAAGATGAATCTTCTCCATCTTGAACCTAGTTATTTCTAACTAGTTTTTGTCATGGCCAATAAGCCATGTTTTTCTTTTAAAGGCTGTGCCCTGCCCCCTTCCCTCTTGTTTCAAAACCAAGGGTGTGATGGGTTATAAAGCTGCTCACCACTATGGGAAACTGAGGTGTTCCTTCTAGAACCCTCTCTAAAGAGCCAAGTAGAATGGACCTCCCCACCATCTGTCTGAAGGACATAAGACAGGTTCTCAGCTTCTTTTCCACAGGTCAAGGGTTTTAAGTCCTTCCTATTTCAAAGTTTGCACATTTGTCAGAAAAACTAAGAAGTTTGCTGAAGATGACCCAGTGCAGAGCAGAGAAGCCTCTGAGCAGCAAACTAGAGCTATGAAGGGCAGCTGACATGAGGTGTTGGAATGGAACTGAGGTGAACAAGTGAAATGAGAGGTGAGCCTTGAGACACAAGACGTGCACCATATATAGCTTTGTGAAGTTTAGGGATTGAAATTCCTGACTCTTCCAGTCATGACTCTCTTCTTAGTTAGACTGTGATAAGACCCATGTCTTATCTTGTTTTTCTTTTACAGTAGAGCTTCATTGTAGAAGAAAATGTCAAGTGGGATTTCCTGAAACTATCAACTTCTGCATCCAGCCAAGATAGTAAATAAGAAACTAAGTCACATCTCAGAGGAGCATGGCAGAGCTCAGAGCCACCCTCAAAGATTTAAAGGCTACCTTGCTGGCTCAGTGGTAAAGAATCCATCTGCCAATGCAGGAGACACAGGTTCTATCCCTGGGTCAGGAAGATCCCCTGAAGGAGGGCATGGCAACCCACTCCAGTATTCTTGCTTGGAGAATCCCATGGACAGAGGAACCTGGTGAGCTACAGTCCATAGGGTTGCAAAGAGTCAGACACAACTTAGCGAATAAACAACAACAACAACAACAAAGATTTAGGTGCGGAGGTGGTGGTGCCCATTTAATTATTTTTCTGGAATCTATGAAAACCAGATGGTGGATGATCATGTATTATGTAAATGTAACAAAGGAGTAGCCCAGTTGCAGCTGTTGGGCTGGATATGGGACGTCTACTGAAGCACATTAATAGAGCCTCAAGTATGAAGTGTGTGGTTGATCTGGTGAGCATATTATTTTTCATATTAATCAAAAGAGGAACCGAAAGCAGTTTTCAATTGGCACAAAATGACAATAATATATATTCACATACTGTTCATGGGGTTCTCAAGGCAAGAATGCTGATGTGGTGTGTCTAGTCAAAGCTATGGTTTTTCTAGTAGTCATATATGGACGTGAGAGTTGGACCATAAAGAAGGCTGAGCACCGAAGAATTGATGCTTTTGAACTGTGGTGTTGGAGAAGACTCTTGAGTGTTCATTAGACAGCAAGGAGATCAAATCAGTCAATCTTAAAGGAAATTGATCCTGAATGTTCATTGGAAGGACTGATGCTGAAGCTGAAGCTCCAATACTTTAGCCACCTGATGCAAAGAGCCGACTCATTGGAAAAGACCCTGACTCTGGGAAAAATTGAGGACAGGAGGAGAAGCAGGCAACAGAGGGTGAGATGGTTGGATAGCATCATTGGCTCAATGAATGTAAGTTCGAGCAAACTCTGGGAGATAGTGAAGGACAGGGAAGCCTGGCATGCTGCAGTCCAAAGAGTCAGATATGACTGAGCAACTGAACAACAGTATATTCTCAGGATTGCCCCAGGACTATGTTAATTCTCCCATTTTCTCTCATAGGGATCCATGCTATATGGACATTTCACAAATTTACATTGGTCTACTATTTTAGGAAATGTTAATGAACAACATGTGCCATGTACCCCTGGATTTGATATGTCTTGATGAGACCTATCGAATCCAGAGGGTGAAAAGTCAGCCCTAGAAAGATCCAGAGGCCTGCCAGATTAGCAGACTACTTGTTTGCAGACTAATCCACACTGAGGTGCACTCCTTCAGTCCATTTACAGGGTGACTTGGAAGGCTGCCAGCTTTGGAGTGGAGCCCAGAGCAAGACAGGGGTTTGTAGCATGTCCAGTTTTCAGTAAAAGCAGCCTTGCAGCTTGGGTCATATGCCTCAGCAGATCCCATGGTAGCAGGAGTACCAGTTGAAGAAAAGATGCCATCTGAGTTCTTGGGCAAGTCCCAGTAGGAGAATCACAATGCAGACCTCTAGGGTTCTCAAAGAGATGCCATGCCACTTGCTGCAGAGAATAGGAAGAGAAAAACAAATACCATATATTAATGCCTATATGTGAGATCTAGAAAAATGGTACAGATGAACTTATTTGCAGGGCAGAAATAGAAATACAAGCATAGGCAATGCATGTGTGGACACGGTGAGGACGGGTGGTGGGATGAATTGGGAAATTAGGGCTGACTTTGTGCACTGTACATTGTGATGTGTAAAAGAGATGGGTAGTGGGAAGAAGCACAGGGAGCTCAGTTGGTGCTCTGCGATGACCTAGAGGGGTGGAATGGGGCGGAGATAGGAAGGAGCTCCAAGAGAAGGAGATACATGTAAACATAGAGTTGATTCATGTCTTTGTAGAGCAGAAACTAACACAACATTGTAAAGGAACTATACCTAAAATTTTTTAGAAATGCAGCTCCTGGTAGGCTACTGGGCCCTGATGTAGTCTAGCTTCTACCATGGGACATCAAGTGACTCTGTGTCCGGAATTGCTCATCATGAGCTGGATGCTCTCGGATCCCCAGGCCACAAGTTAGGCGGGCCTAGCAGCAACGCACTATTGTAAGTGAGAAGCAGTACCCTGGAGACTGTGCTTGAGCAGGTGCAGAAGCCAAAGAAACTTTGTGAAAGATGACCCCAACCCCCAGAAAAGCTATTTAATTTCTCCTGACCTCAGGGTCCTTCTGAGGATGGATGTGCCAAGGTGGATGATACTTTAACTAGGCTCTTGAGAGGCCTGTTAAGTACCATTGTGCAGCCTGTGAACTGTGCAAATGCACTGAGTAGAGGAGGTGAGAAGAGGCTGACATTCCAGTTGGGCTCAAGTCCCTGGGCCACATCTACCAAGCAGAGGTACTCATTTCTAATTTGCACAAGGCCCTCTGTGGGCTACTTCAGGCATGTCTGTTGTCAGGATTTAAATGAGATCACAGATGTAAGGCACCTATTAATAGTAAGTGGTCATAAATGGTAGTTGCTGCTGTATTCTGGTGTCTCCAAGCCCATCAGTTACTGAAAGCTTAAGTTAAAAGGGTGGTGCTAGTGGTAAAGATGGAGAAGGCAGTGGCACCCCACTCCACTACTCTTGCCTGGAAAATCCCATGGACATAGGAGCCTGGTAGGCTGCAGTCCATGAGGTTGCAAAGAGTCGGACACAACTGAGTGACTTCACTTTCACTTTTAACTTTCATGCGTTGGAGAAGGAAATGGCAACCCACTCCAGTGTTCTTGCCTGGAGAATCCCAGGGATGGGGAAGCCTGATGGGCTGCCATCTATGGGGTCGCACAGAGTCGAACACGACTGAAGTGACTTAGCAGCACCAGTGGTAAAGAATCTGCCTGCTGAAGCAGGAGACCCAGGAGATGCAGGTTTGATCCTTGGGTTGGGAAGATCCCCTGGAGGAGGAAATGGCAACCTACTCCAGTATTCTTGCCTGGAGAATCCCATGGACAGAAGAGCCTGGGGGGCTACAGTCCATAGGGTCACAAAGAGTCAGACATGACTGAAGCAACTTGGCATGCATGCATGCATGCATGCTAGTTAAAAGTAGAAGTCAGCACTGAAGCCCTACATGACAAAAATGGTCACAGAGGAATGGCATGTCTCTGACAGAATCAGCTTCCCCACTGGACTCTAAAGACCATGAGGTGGGGATCTGCCTCACTCACTCCTGGATGCTCCTGGGACTTAGTAACACAATAAATACTAGTTGAATGATTGGGTAATTGAGAGAAAGGATAATTTTACTTTTTGAAAAAAAAAAAAGTAACAGCATCTTTGAAAATATTTTCTTGGACCTCTTCTTGAGTATCTTTCCATATCTTGATTTCAGCTTGCCAGTTCTCAGAGTTTTCTGTAGTTTTGAGGCCACTTCTAGAATAAATCTAGGTCAATGTTCAGACTAACTTGCTTTAACTGTCTAGAATTTAGAGAGAGAATCCTCAATAAGGCAACCAAGCAAAAACAGTCCCACAGAATCTCCAAGTTCAGCTCTTTGTCTAGTTTACTATGTAATCAAACTATATCTCTTGGCCCATTTATGTTACACTGATCAAGTTTTAAAAGACACCATGAAATTAAAAGATGCTTGCTCCTTGGAAGAAAAGCTATGACAAACCTAGACAGCATATTAAAAAGCAGAGACATTACTTTGCTGACAAAGATCCATCTAGTCAAAGCCGTGGTTTTTCCAGTAGTCATGTATGGATGTGAGAGTTGGACCGTAAAGAAAGCTGAGCGCCAAAGAATCGATGCTTTTGAACTGTGGTGTTGGAGAAGACTGAAGAACTGACTCATTGGAAAAGACCCTGATGCTGGGAAAGATTGAAGGCAGGAGGAGAAGGGGATGACAGAGGATGAGATGGTGGGATGGTATCACCGACTTGACGGACATGAGTTTGAGCAAGCTCTTGGAGTTGGTGATGGACAGAGAAGCCTGGCATGCAGAAGTCCATGGGGTCACAAAGAATCAGACACGACTGAGTGAATGAACTGAACTGAACTGATCAAGTTTAAGTCTGATTCAGAGTTATCCAGCTGACCTTTGTTGTCACTTTTAGAGTACGTAGAAAGAGTCTGATTACTTCCATTAAGCTTTAATTACTGAACTATGTGATTGGTTGATAAGTTGAGAGATAAATTTCCGATGGTCCTTCTCTGGTCCTATCTAGACTCTTCTCCTTTGCAATTGTGCAGTGGAGAATCAAACTTCCCTGGTGGCTTAGATGGTAAAGAATCTGCCTGCAATGCAGGAGACCCAGGTTCAAAGCCTGGGTCAGGAAGATCCCCTGGAGAAGGGAATAGCTATCCATTCCAGTATTCTTGCCTGGAGAATCCCATGGGCAGAGGAGTCCGGTGGGCTATAGTCCATGGAGTTGCAAAGAGTCAGACATGACTGAGCAACTAACACACTTTGGAGTTCAGCAAAAGAATGTTTTCAGTTCAGCAAATTTAATTTTCCTCTAGTTACCTCTGATTTAGTGTAAGTGGTCTGAACTAGCTCTAAAATACGATATGATGTGATGAGATGCAATGTGATAAATTGTGATAAGCCTTACTCTTACTAGTCATTTATTCTGTGTGTGCTCCCTCTCTTCTGTTCCATTGCCTGGTTGAATTCCTCTGTTCCTCCTACCTCACCACTGACTGGGCTGATACACTTGTCAGAATTAAATTTTACATGTTGCACCAACAGTTTTAAACATCTCTGAGGCCTCCAGGCCCTGTGACAGTAAAAGCAAGAAGGAGCTTCACAAACTTCCCCATAGAAGGGCAACCTCATTGAGGATCAGAAGGGCCTTTGTTCTTCCTCAGAACAGTTAATCTCTCTTGCTAAATTTGCCTTCCACACTGTCCCAGAGACTTCTGAAGACTTCTGTTCTCGGAGCATTTCTTTAGTCGCTCCCAAGATGTTTTACTGTCGCAGTAAGCCCTGTTTTTTGCTTGCTTTAGTTGCCTGTTTAAAAGTTGCTTTTAGAATAGTCTTCTTTCAAATTAATCTTTATATTCACTAACTTGGATGGTGAACAAGCAGTATTATGTTGTCATTTCTCTATGAGAACAGAATTTTCTAGAATTAATTATATTAAACACAAAATAGCAAGATATTGGGAAATTTTAAGAGAGCCCATATCTGCAAATGCAGTTTAAAAATCTTTTCTCCTTAAGTGAATTTTATTAACTCTACTTACTTGGCAGAAAAAATGGTAAAATGAAGGAGGAAAAAAATTATTCTGCATAATAATTGTGTTTTAGAAAGCCACATTTTAAAAATCACAAAAATGTGAAGAGAGGACGATACAGATTTCTTCAGGTAAGGTTTGCCATTTTGGGTCTTAGCAGAATAATTGATGCCTGGCATTCTATTCCTGATCTAAGAAGTTCTAGATTCCTTTCTTTTCAAAAAGATTGGCTAAGACTCACTCCATTCCCAGAATCTTCTCAATGCTCACCAAATTCTCTTTCTTGGATACCCCTAAGCTGTTCAATTAACACCTCAAATCCCATTTCTCAGATAGCCCAGGAAAATGACAGCTGGGCTAATCCTTGTAAGGGAATGGCTAAGAGCATGAATCCTAACGCTAGACTAGCTCTGCCACTTACTACCTGTGTAATATTGGGCAAGTTGACTAAGTTCTCTGTGCCTCGTTTTCCCATTTATAAAATGGGGATAGCTATATTATGTACCTCAAAGCATTATTAGGAGGAGTCAATGATTTTATCTACTTAAAATCCAGAATAGTAGGGAGTAAGAACTGTATGAATGTTGTTAAAAAGAATTTTATCTAACAATGTCTAATCCTGACTTTTTATCTCTAAAATCTTTTGATTATACAAGATAAACCAACATTAAACATTAATTATCCACAACATAAAAATAGTATTTTTACCCCATAAATCCACTGGAAGAAATTGTTAGTAATTTTTAATGTCTGCTAAGTCGCTTCAGTCGTATCCGACTCTGTGCAATCCCATGGACTGCAGCCTACCAGGCTTCTCCGTCCATGGGATTCTCCAGGCAAGAACACTGGAGCAGGTTGCCATTTCCTTCTCCAATGCATGAAAGTGGAAAGTGAAAGTGAAGTCGCTCAGTCGTGTCTGACTCTTAGCGACCCCATGGACTGCAGCCTACCAGGCTCCTCCATCCATGCGATTTTCTGGGCAACAGTACTGGAGTGGGGTGCCATTGCCTTCTCCCTTTAATGTCTATTATATTATAAACATATCGAATAAGTATCTTTATCACTTGTTATAAACAAACTAGATGTTTAACAATAAATGAAGATATCAAGATAATATATAATTTGTATATATATAATATATAATTTGTAAAATGAATTACAAATTTATTTTCAATATATTTAAGTGAAAAAAAGCAGGTTACATGAAAATAGTATGTATATGATTCTATTTTTTTCATTATTTATTTATTTATTATCTTTTTACTTTTGGTTGCACTGGGTCTTCGTTGCTGTGAGCAGGGTGTACTTGTCATTGTCCATGTGGGTTTCTACTCTCAGTGGCTTTTCTTATTGCAGAGCACAGGCTCTAGGGTGGGTGGGCTTCAGTAGTTGTGGCACACAGGCTTAATTGTCCCATGGCATGTGGAATTTTCCCAGACCAGAGACTGAACTTCTGTCCCCTGCATTGGCAGGCTGATTCTTATTCACTGTACCACCAGGAAGTCCTGATTCTAGTTTTTTATTGAAACAATACGTACCAAATAACAAGGTTAGAAAAAGCCTGAACAGATAGACACCAAAATGTTCATAGTGGTTATTTTTAGGTGATGAAATGATGAATGGCTTCTATTTTCTTTTTTTTCAAAGTCTGGATCTTCTAAATTGTCTTCAAGGCTATTAATTACTTTTGAATAAAATGTGTGTGTGTGAGTCGCTCAGCCATGTCCGACTCTTTGCGACCCCATAAATTGTAGCCCGCCAGGCTCCTCTGCCCATGGAATTCTCCAGACAAGAATACTGCAGTGGGTTGCCATTCCCTTCTCCAAAAAAACTAAAGATTAATCATAAGAATATAGCTTAATTGTGGAAGTTTATTTTCTCTCCATGGGAATCTCTAAAGAAAATGGTGAAATGCATTGAATTCCTCTAACTAGATATAATCACAACTTCCATAAACCTCAAATTTAGTACGATTTCTTAAATCCCATTGCCTTTAAATGACTTAAGACACTAAAAGGTATTTTAAACAATCTTGCACTTATTAACTTGGATATTTTAGTCATTTGTTCTCACTTTCTTCTTACATTGTACATGTGCTTAGTCACTCAGTTGTGTCCGATTCTGTGCCACCCCATGGACTGTAGCCCACCAGGCTCCTCTGTCCATGGGGATTCTCCAGGCAAGAGTACTGGAGTGGGTTGCCATGCCCTCCTCCAGGGGATCTTCCCAACCCATGGATCAAACCCAGGTTTCCCACATTGCAGGCAATTCTCCACCATCTGAACCACCAAGCAAGCCCATGAATACCTATATTAGTTGTGGATAATTAATGTTTAATGTTGGTTTATTTTGTATAATCAAACCTTTAAAACAACTTACTACACTGAATTTGAGAACTGAAACAGATTTTCTGTGAATAAAATAATTTTAATTACTTCAATTTATAAAATAGCAGAAATAAAAAGTTTTAAGTTACTAATTATGAGACAAGATAGATGACTACTTAATTTAATACATTTTCCAAAAATCAGAGAGAAAAATTAATATAGCATCTTATGGAACAGAATAGAGAGCCCAGAAATAAGCCCGCACACCTACAGCCAATTAATCTTCGACAAAGGAGGCAAAAATACACAATGGAGAAAAGACAGTCTCCTCAGCAAGTGGTTTTGGGAAAGTTGGACAGCAGCAGGTAAACCAATGAAGTTAGAACACACCCTTACATCATACACAAAAATTAAAATGGCTTAAAGACCTAAACATAACACATGACATCATAAAACTCCTGGAAGAAATCATAGGCAAAACATTCTCTGATATAAATTGTACTAGTGTTTTCTTAGGGTTAGTCTCCCAAGGCAATAGAAATAAAACAATAATAAACAAATGAGATATAATCACACTTACAAGTTTTTGCACCACAAAGGAAACTATAAACAAAACAAAAAGATTACCTACAGAATGGGAGAAAATATTTGCAAGTGATGCAAACAACAAGGGCTTAATTTCCAGAATATACAAACAGCTCATGCAACTCAAAAACAACAAAAAAACCCAGTCACAAAGTGAGCAGAGGGCCTAAATAGACACTTCTCCAAAGAAGAAATACAGATGGCCAATAGACACATGAAAAGTTGCTTCAGATCAGATCAGATCAGTCGCTCAGTCGTGTCCAACTCTTTGCGACCCCATGAATCGCAGCCCGCCAGGCCTCCCTGTCCATCACCAACTCCCGGAGTTCACTCAGACTCACGTCCATAGAGTCAGTGATGCCGTCCAGCTATCTCATCCTCTGTCGTTCCCTTCTCCTCCTGCCCCCAATCCCTCCCAGCATCAGTCTTCCAATGAGTCAACTCTTCACATGAGGTGGCCAAAGTACTGGAGTTTCAGCTTTAGCATCATTCCTTCCAAAGAAACCCCAGGGCTGATCTCCTTCAGAATGAGTCAGTGATGCCGTCCAGCTATCTCATCCTCTGTCATCCCCTTCTCCTCCTGCCCCCAATCCATCCCAGCATCAGAGTCTTCCAATGAGTCAACTCTTCACATGAGGTGGCCAAAGTACTGGAGTTTCAGCTTTAGCATCATTCCTTCCAAAGAAACCCCAGGGCTGATCTCCTTCAGAATGGACTGGTTGGATCTCCTTGCAGGCCAAGGGGCTCTCAAGAGTCATCTCCAACACCACAGTTCAAAGGCATCAGTTCTTCGGTGCTCAGCCTTCTTCACAGTCCAACTCTCACATCCATACATGACCACAGGAAAAACCATAGCCTTGACTAGACGAACCTTTGTTGGCAAAGTAATGTCTCTGCTTTTGAATATGCTATCTAGGTTGGTCATAACTTTCTTTCCAAGGAGTAAGCGTCTTTTAATTTCATGGCTGCAGTCACCATCTGCAGTGATTTTGGAGCCCAGAAAAATAAAGTCTGACACTGTTTCCACTGTTTCCCCATCTATTTCCCATAAAGTTGCTTAACATTGCTAATTATTAGAGAAATGCATATCAAAACTTCACTGAGGTATCACCTCACACTGGTCAGAATGGCCATGATTAAAAAGTCTACAAAAACAAATGCTGGAGAGGGTGTGGAAAAAAGGGAAACTTCCTACCCTATTGGTGGGAACATAAGTTGGTTCAGCTACAATGGAAAATAGTATGGAGGTACCTCAGAAAACTGAAAATAAAATTACCATATGATCCAGCAATCCCACTCCTGGGCATATAACCTGACAAAACTATACCTCAAATAGATACACACACCCCTATGTTCATTGCTAGTCTCCTCAGCAAGTGGTTTTGGGAAAGTTGGACAGCGGCAGTCCAATTGTCCTAGCACTATTCACAATAGCCAAGATACAGAAACAAGCTAAATGTCTGTCAGCAGATGAATGGAAAGATGTAGCACATATATACAGTGGAACACTGCATGCGTGTGTGCTAGGTCACTTCAGTTGTGTCCAACTCTGTGCGACTCTGTAGACTGCAGCCTGCCAGGCTCCTCTGTCCGTGGCATTCTCTAGGCAAGAATACTGGAGTGGGTTGCTGTGCCCTCCTCCAGGAAATCTTCCTGATCCAGGGATTGAACCTGTGTCTATTATGTCTAAGTACATTGGCAGGTGGGTTCTTTACCACTAGTTCTTTACCACCTGGGAAGCCCCATAGTGGAATACAACTTAGCCGTAAAAAAATAGTGAAATAATACAACTAGAGATTATCATACTAAGTGAAGTCAGAAAGAGAAAGCCAAGTACAGTATGATATCATGTATATGTGGAATCTAAAATATGACACAAATGAACCTATCTGAGAAACAGAATCACAGACATAAAGATCAGATGGGTGGTTGCCAAGGGGGAGGGGTTTGGGGGAGGAATGGAGTGGGAGGTTGAGATTAACAAATGTAAGCTATTATTAATATATAGAGAATGGATAAACAACAAGGTCCTGCTGTATAACACAGGGAATTATCTTCAACATCCCATAATAAACCATAATGGAAAAGAATATTAAAAAAAAAAAAGAATGTGCACATACATATGTATAACTAAATCACTTTGTTGTAAAAAAAAAAATCAAAAAGTAACACGGCATTGTAAATCAACTGTATATGTGTGTGTGCATGTATCCATGAACAGTCATGTCTGACCCTTTGCATCCCCATGGACTGTAGGCCGCAAGGTTCCTATGTCCATGGGATTTCCTGGGCAAGAATACTGGAGTGGGTTGCCATTTCCTCCTGCAGGGACTCTGACCGACCCAGGGATCTAACTCTCATCTTCTGCATCTTTGGCAGTGGCAGGCAGTTTCTTTACCACTGAGTGACCAAGGAAGCCCAAATCAACTATACTTCAATTTTTAAAATGTGTAAAGGTTGCCATCTTAGCATTTAGGAGATTACATGTGTCACTTTTGGTTTTGCCTTTCTTCAAGTGTGACTTTGTTTCTCCTCAAGCTCAGTTGTAATATTTTTTCAGGCTCATCTGTAACCCTTGTGGTTCTCCCTTTAATCACCCTTTAAAGTGTTCAACAGATTAAGTAAAATCCTTGCAAAACTGCCAACTGCTCTTTTTCCTTTTTTTCTTTTTAAATTACATTGGGGATTATCTTTCTATCTCATACTAAAAACCATAAACCTAAGAGCCACAATGAATCAATACATTGGGGAACTAATAAATCAATACATTTAAATTTGACGGAAGTCAGTTGATTTTTGTTCTCCTACAAAACTGAGAAACCAATTTCTGTCACTTATTAAATCAACAATTAACCCACTAATTTACATACTTTTCCCCCCAATATTCATTTCAACCTTGCTAACTCCATGCAACCCCCTCTATAGCTAGTTTACTCATTTTTGTCTCTGAGAGGAATTCCCCACTGGATTGTTGAAAACCTGCTACCTTTGTTTCCCTTGAATTTGTTCTCTGACTTTTCTCTGAAAGAAAAAGTTCTGAAAAGATGACCCAGTTTTTCAGAGTGAATAAAAACTTTCTTCACCCACAGTAGAAATCTTATAGTATTTTTTCCCCCAGGGCTATAAGACAGTGGGGAAGTAATATTTTTTTCTTATTTAGAAGTACTGAATAAAAAGTTTAAAAAAGTTTAAAAGATTTTCTTACTTAGAAAATCTGCTAACCAAGAATCAGTAGAAAACACCCAGAAACCTACAAAGAGTTAAAAAAAAAATTAAGTCAAAGACTCTTCTCTTATAATTTCTCTAACTACTGAAAGGTTCAATGAGTATTTCTATTCCAGATCTTATAGTATAAAGAAAGACATGGGTTCTTATTTGCAAAACTATTCCACAGATATTGCTTTTATATATTCAAAATATAATCCCTTTTGCTCCCTTTGGAAATCTGTAACTCTAGATAAAATTACTCTTCATTTAGGTTTTATTGAATGGAGCCACATTAGATAACTTTTATTTCCAATTGTTGCTTTATTATTTATTTTGAATCATTGTAAAGAAAACATCGCTGGGACTTCCCTGACTGTCCAGTGGTTAAAACTCCAAGCTTCCACTCCATGGGTCACAGGTTCGATCTCTGATCAGGGAACTAAGATCCTGCATGCTGCGTGGCCACAGAGGGGGGTAAAAAAATTTCTTCTACCAAAATTTTCCTAAAACTCCAAATATATTTGGTCACTTTTCATTGTGCTGTTCTTATCTGTTTTTTTAAAGTTTATTCTTATTTCAAAATAAATACATGTATATATAATAAGGAAAATATTACTATTTTAGTAGTAAAATAAAATGAAAGTTTACCAGCCCTGAGTCAGAGATAATCACCATTAATATTTTGTTGTATACCTACATACATATAATTCATTATATCTCTTCAGAATTTTCATAAGGTAATTAAGTAAGAAACAAACAAACAAACAAATGTTTCCCCTCAGCTATAATCAATGATCCATTTCCATGATCTTCTGTCAAATAGTAAATTATATAAACATGTATTGAGTCACTGCTGTCTGCTTCTTGCAAAATGGCACAATTCCTTTATGTTTCCACATAAGCAATATTGCCACCAGGTTCCATTATTTTACTTTAATTATCTCTTATCCTTATTTTAAATTCTGTTGGATTTTTCCTTTATCTCATAGATTGTATCTGTCTGCTATTAACTCAGCATTTCCATCTATAGAAATCACTAGCAATCCTGATTTTATAATCTGTCATTTGAGCTAGACCTCCTACTTTTGTGTCTTCAACATACTTGAAAATAATTTCTTCTAAGCTTCATTTAAATCGTTTGTTAAAAATGTCAAACCATTTGTAGAACAAGATAAAGCTGGCTAAAAAACAAAACAAGGAACTTCCCTGGCAATCCAGTGGTTAAGACACCATACTTCTAAAGCAAGGGGTGCAGGTTCAGCCCCTGACTGGAGAACTAAGATCCCACATGCCACACAGCGCAGTTTAAAAAATAAATTTAAAAAGACAGACAGAGAGAGAGAGGACAAGAACAAAGTGGCTCACGGCACAATTCCAGTATAAAGACAACTGGAGAACAGTAAGAAAGTCCACGTGGATGCACAGCCGGAAGTCCAGTTTAAAAGAAGGCAAGGAACTGAATCTACACTGTGTACCAGAAACAGTACCCACCCTGAGAAAAAGTGTTAAAATGAGGAACTGAATTCAAACAAAGGGAGGGTTATATACCTATATGATTGCAAAAAATTGCATGCTTATGCCATGTAAGTTTGCCTGGAATGTTACGATAAAAATACATGCTTTTTACAACCAATTGGAGGATGGAAGGAAGATTTGATTGCTGAGGTTTCCATCAGCAGTGTGTGGACTAGTCTACATGGCACCTGTGTGCAAATTAGAAAAAAAAAAGGCCTCTTCCCCAGGCTGCCAGAGCTCCGCACAGGGCTTGGCAAGAACAGCAGAGGTTGGACTTCTGCCCTCACTTGCCCCCTTGCCAGGAGTCCACGTGCATGGACACAGAGGAGTTTGCTGCGACTCTACAAACCACATCTCTGCTTTGCCAGCAGCTCCTTGTTAGGCTCTGACAATACGGGGCGCTAGCGGGAGCCAGAAGGGCTGGAGGAGGAAGAAGGGCCTGTGGCCCTCCAGCTGGCTATGGTTATTGCCAGCAGCACCCCATTAACTCTTATTCCCCGTAACAGCAGGTAGATCCAGTATGCAGTTTTCTCAACACTTGCAGGACAAGTTGCCTCGCGTCCCCTCAAGGACACTGGGCAGCCCACTCTTCCTCAGAGTTGGGTCCCAGCTCAGCGGGGCTCCTCCTTTGACCCAGAGACGCCAGTGCAGCCTGAGAAGCACCCTCTTCCTCAGATGGCTGAATTTCAGCTCCTCAGGGCCCCTTCTCTAAGTTTCTCCATTTTCATAATCATTCCAATCTCTTGCCAACCGTTTCCTCTATCCTGAAGGTAATTAACAGTTTCCTGTAGTTGCTACATGGGCAGTACATTCGATTTCTCTTTATACCTTTATGGTTACCAACTTGACAATCTTATACCTAATTGACAGTTCATTATATTAAATTCTTTTTGCCAAATAACTGTGCAGTTCCTGTCTCTTGACTAGACTCTGACTGGTGCAAAGAGGAAGGTGCAGTGGAACAATAAAGGGTACAATCTACATATGTGGTCTTTTTCAGACATTACTTGAACTGCCCTAACAGCCAGATTACTCAAAAAGGGGAAACTTTCCATCAGCCTCTTGAGCTGGGGATTATTGCCAGAATCAAAAAGCTAGCTGGCTTAGTTGGCAAACTCTCCTTAGAGAATCCTGGTTGGGGAGTGATAAACCCAGCTTACATCTTTCCAAAGAGGTTGTATTAATCACAAACAAGTTATGCTACAATAACAAACAACTCTCCAATTAGCAATGGCTTAGAACAGCAGTCCCCAACCTTTTTGGCACCAGGAATGGTTTCATGGAAGATAATTATCCACCAACCTGGGAGAAGGTCGGGGCGGGATGGTTTCCGTATGATTCAAGTGTATTACATTCATTGTGCACTTTATTTCTGTTATTATTACATCAGCTCCACCTCAGACCATCAGGCATTAGATCCCAGTCATTGGGAACCCCTGGCTTAGAACATTTACCTATCTTGAAGGTTTCCTGGTGGCCAAGGATCTGCTGCAGCTCTGCCCCATGGTTCTGCTCCAACTATCTCCTTCATTTCAGGGCTTGAGCCAAAGATGATGCCCCTCCTTGTCTCTTAGCAGAGGGAAGAGGGTAGGAATGGAACCAGGAAATGGCTGCTGTGTCTATTAGTCAAAGCTAATCAGGTAGTCAAAGCCATTATCAATAGGGCAGGTTGGATAAATGATTAACAGAATCTTCCCTTGCTGTGTAAGAATTTGACCTTCAGTTAACGCACTAACTCGGTTCCCCTGGACCCAGAGGAGAGTAATGTGTTAACAGTGTTCTTCAACAACAATGCTCATAGTAAATATGATCTCAGATTGGAAACTGCATCTGTCCTGAGAGGAACTGGACTTCCATGGTGGCTCAGTTGGTAAAGAATCCTCCTGCAATGCAAAAGATCCAAGTTCAGTTCCTGGGTCAGGAAGATCCCCTGGAGAAGGAAATGGCAACCCACTCCAGTATGCTTACCTGGGAAATTCCATGGCTGCCAGTTCATGGAGTTGCAAGAGTCAGACACGACTGAGCGACCAAACCAACCAATCAACAACTGGGAGGAAATATAAATGCATAATAGATCTCTGATGGAGGCTGTGTAGGTTTAGCTCCCCTGAGTGCAGTGACAGTTTTCACTGAGCAGGTCCTTGTGGGGATGCTAGAAGCGATGCTTCTGAAGTTTTAAAGGAGATATTGGCTCCTGTGGGGTGTGCGTGGGTCCTGCACCAGTCCCAGGTGTGTCACATCTTGCACTCGAGCTGTCCCCAGGAAGCTGTGTGATTTGATGTCCCGTAGAAAAGCATCACTTGACGCTTCCCTGCTGGCAAATTGTGGCTCCTGTCCTATGTTCTTCTGCTGAATCTGATGCCAAAGTAATCGATGGTAGTTTTGTGCATCTGAATATTGAGTTGAATCTAAGAATATGCCATGGTGGAAAATGTAGGTGGAAAATGTATCAATATAGTCTCCCACGGGGAAGCACTACAAGGCTGTAGGCTCTTCTTACAGGGAGAGGAGCAAATAATTAGGTGTGGTAATAAATTCTCCTGGTGGCTCAGACGGTAAAGAATCCACCTCCAATAAGTTGGACATGACTGAACGACTAAGTACACATAATAAACTCTCCAAGGGAGATTCTCCTACAGGACCCTGGTACCTTTCAGCAAACAATAAATTGAGAACTACTGATCAATAGAGGCAAAATAGAAAGAGTAATGGGTTTGTGATCTCGAAGATCTCTGAAGCCTGCATCTCTTGCTTGCTGCTTATAACTTGAGTGATTGAGCATCGGAATCCTCACCTATGAATATATTATCATTCTGGCCTTGTTACTAAAGATAAAAAAGTTGAAACAAGCAAAAAAAAAAAAAGTGGAATTATTTGTCCATGTGACTGGAAGGGGCTGGGATGCAGTCATAATCTAATGAGCTTGAGTTTGCAGGACTCACTTTGTCTCCCCATCTCCAATTTTTTTTCTCTTCTTGCTAACCTACTTCAGGGAGGATTTTTTTTCACATGACAGAGCTATTGGCAGTTCTTGATCACAGTCTTAAAATGAGCATATAAAAGTCTTTTTAAATTTATGATTTCATTTTACTATGTGGCTGGGTTCTCTCATTACCGCACCGGTCTTAACTAGGCTGTCTATATTTAGGCAGATTGTTCTGCTGTTTGCATACTAAAGGCAATTCTTCTTGCTAGAGAACCTGGAGCAAATGTAGAAAATGAGTAAGCTGATTATCATAAAGTACTATGAATGGTCAGGACCATGGAGATCATCTAGTCCATGCGTTCTGTGTTCATTTAACCTTTGTCTAACCTGTCCTCATATAACTTTGATCTAACTTTCCCTGGTGGCTCAGATGGAAAGGAATCTGGCTGTAATGCAGGAGATCCAGGTTTGAGCCCTGGGTCTGAAAGATCCCCTGGAGAAGGGAATGGCAACCCACTCCAGTATTCCTGCCTGGAAAATCCCATGGACAGAGGAGCCTGGAGGGCTACAGTCCATGGGATAGCAAAGAGTTGCACACAATTAAGCAACTAACATTAACCGTCTAGCATCCTTCCCAAGATGCTGGCTCATCCGTCTCTTGTTCTTGTTCAGATAATGCCTTAAAAATCTTTCCATTTTTATTAAGAATTTTCACAAACTTACTCTTATTCTGGACTTTAATCTTTGCAGCCATCCTACTGTCTTTTTATATTTCTCCTACTTTTTCTCCTTTGGAATTTTTCACATTTATGCAATGAGATAATGTTTTAGAATGTTCTCCTTTTTTCCCTATTACATATGGTATTTCTTTGAATGTTTGTAAATCTGCTTTGTTAAACCTATCCATTCTGTTGGAATGTAATTGTTGTTGTTTAGTCACTAAGTCATGTCTGACTCTTTTTCAACCCCATGGACTATAGCCCGCCAGGCTCCTCTGACCATGGAATTTCCAAGGCAATCATACTGGAGTGGGCTGCCATTTCCTTCTTCAGGGGATCTTCCTGACCCAAGGATCAAAGCTGCATCTCCTGTATTGGAAGGCAGATTTTATTTCATAGTAATTTCCCTGATATAATCAGTTTTTTCTTTCTTATTGGTAGGAAAAAAATTAGAATGTTGAGTTTCCCTTTGATATTCTCTACTTTCTAAGAATGTTTCAGTTAGAGTTCTTGCAACAAAGAAAATAAATCTAATTTGCTTAAGGAGAAAAATAATTTGGGGAGGGGTTGAAAGTTACACAATAGGCAAGAAGACCAAATAAACAGACTCAGGCAGGAACATACATGGACAAAGTGTAGCTAAGACCCTGCCAATAGAGCCATCTGCGTGGGGTGCCCTATTGGCACTGGCCCTGCTGGAGAGTCACAGCTGTGCTGCTGGCATCTGCTCCCTCTGGACACTTAGGCTAATGCCTCTGAACTCACTGTGTCTCTGTAGATACAATAAAATTTGTTCAGTCATGTCCGACTATTTACAACCCCATGGACTGTAGCCCACCAGGCTTCTCTGTCCTGAACTATCAGAATTAGCTATTAACTTGGACAGCCAGGAGATCAAACCAGTCAATTCTAAACGAAATCAGTCCTGAATATTCACGGGAAGAACTGATGCTGAAGTTGAAGCTCCAGTACTTTGGCCACCTGATGCAAAGAGCTGACTCACTGGAAAAAACCCTGATGCTGGGAACTATTGAGGCCAGGAGGAGAAGGGGCCCATAGAGGATGAGATGGTTGGATGGGATCATCGACACAATGGGCATTTCTCTGAGCAAACTCCAGGAGATAATGAAGGACAGGGAAGCCTGGTGTGCTTCAGTCCATGGGTTTGCAAAGAGTCAGACACGACTGAGCAACTTCAACTATTAACTAACCAGAAAGACTGTCCTTCCCTCCAGTTTCCATATCAATCAGAGCTCTTCATTTTTTATTTCTCCCCTTGTGATTCTCTCAAAGAAGATGTTCATGTATTGGGCTACCAAAACGATAAGCGACCATTACAAAAATATCCAAGAAATGCAAGGATTTGTCAGTGTCATTCCTTTAACATAATTAGTTTTCAGGGTGTTGGTATATTTGAATTCCTACATTACCACTCTAATCTGTCCTCTGTAGTTTTCATAATTCATGAGGAAAACATCTTTTATGTAATTTATTATTCTATGGCCTCATTATAATCTAACAAAAACAGCATTTTTGTTTGGCCCTGTTTTTATCTTAGTCTGAGGTCTTATGAAAGGTTAAAACTGTGTTTGGTGGGGAGAAACTTACCAAATAAAATTGAGAAGTGCTACAAACTCAAAGTGTAGAAGCACTACAAACTCCCTTTTGAAAAATTTCAAACACAATAGCATATTAAAGGTTTGGAGAAATAGTGAAGTAAAAAAAAAATTTTAAGGTTAATTAAAATTAATGGATTTTAATTTAAAATTAATTAAAATTAAGTGAATTTAATTTTAACTCAATTTTTATCATTCTTACTAGAGTATTGTTCTAGTTACTTGACTGTTGGTCTTCAACTTCATACTATTCTCCTTCCTGCCTCTCAGGGGCTAGAAGCCTTAAAACCACATCTCCCAGACTCTCCCTTCTGCTGGGTCTGATTAGGTTCTGGCACAGAAAGTCCTGGCAAGAGGTTAGAAAGCAGGAGGAGCCAAGGAGCCCTGATTTCCTCCTTCTGCTCTGGCTCCGGCAGCCAGCCAGCTGGCCGTGGCAGGTCATCACGGGCCACACAGGCTGCTGTAATGGTGGCATGGTCATAGCAACAGCGCCAGAGGACAAGTAGCAGCTCCAGCAGCAGCAGCAAGCCTATCAGCAAAAGCCAGAAAGCTGGTTCCCAGAATCCTGAACCATCACTTGGACTGCTGGCTTCACGTGAAGCAGCAGCTGTGGTGGTTCCAGCAGCAGTGCGGCAGTGATGCTCTCAGTCTCAATAGCACAGCACTCACAGGATTCAGGCAGCATCCTTTGCCCTTTCGCTCCTCCTGCCATGCAGATTGACAGCTTCCTGGACTTACTGATATCTGGGGAGCATCCTTTCACCTCTTTGCACCTTCAGCCCTTCTAACACTTTTGCAATCTCTATATTAAAGGCTAAAGGCTGAGTTGTTTCCACTGTTCTGGTTAGACACAGAAAGATACAAACAGTATTTCCCTCCCAGCAAACATAAGATCTTTCATAACTACAGTATTCTGCCTGACGTTTCAATACTTTGGCCATCTGATGCCAAGAGCCAACTCATTGGAAAAGACCTTGATGCTGGGAAAGATTGAAGGCAGGAGGAGAAAGGGACGACAAAGAATGAGATGGTTGGATGGTATCACCAATTCAATGGACATGAATTTGAGCAAGCTCCAGGAGATGGTAAAGAACAGGGAAGCCTGGCGTGCTGCAGTCCATGGTGTTGTAAAGAATTGGACGCCACTGAGTGACTGAACAACGAACAACATTCTGCTTGACATGGTTTAGGAAAGGCAAACATCCCAAATCATCTCTACCTTTCTTCTGTTTTCTAGTTGTTGATTTTTCTATACATAGGTACTTTGACTATTTACAATGAGTGAAAAAAAAATGGGAAGAAATTAAAAGTGGAGTTACAGTAAGATCTTCTATTTTCTTTAGTATGAATCATCATGTGTGCTTAAAGATCAGATTTATAAATAGGGATACCAAATTCCAAATCCTTGGTGAAGTTTACTAAGAGAAACTAACACTTCACAGATGAGCCAAATGCTCCTAAGTGTAAAAGTTTTGGTTCTCAAATATCTGAAGGAAAACCATACACATTTCATCACTGTAATAAGAGTCAACAAGTTGGAACCAGTTTTGCCCTTTAAAGCACTTCAAAGGAAAAGTGTACCTCAGCCACTCCTATTCTTTTTTTCTAGAAGGTAAATAAAAGTGACTAAAGCAATTGGTAATCCCAAGCCTGTATTTTTCCTATGTGGACAAAAAAGACCTCATAAGGATTTTGAGTTTCGTTATTCATAATGAGCCCCTCCTTTTATTCTTATAACATGCCAAGCTTGTTCCCAGTGCCTGAGCCCTGGTTCAGTTGGTTTTTTTTAATGATCAAAGTCTCAGCTCAAATTTCCACCCCCACAGATAGGTCTTCCCAGACAACTACACCTGACTTCCCCATCACACCCCAGCATCTCTCCCATCAGCCTGTATCCATCACCCTGTTTTATTGTCCTCTTAGCTCCTACTTACACTATCTGAAATGACCATTCTGTTGTATTTGCTTATTTGTTAATTGCTCATCTCCTCACTCCAGTATGTGATCTCTTTAAAAGTAAAGACCTGGTCTGGCTCACTCATTGCCGTATCCCAGAGCAGTCCCTGCACACATTGGGGATGCTACCAATATTTGCATCATGAATGAAAAAGTAGCTGACCTCTCCTATTATACTCAGCTGTTTAGGCCACTCTGCTGAACTCTCTACCATGCTAAGACAGTCCCTGCTGTTCAGAATTTTGAGAAACTACCACATCTGGTGTGACCCAATTATCCTAAATATAAAGTTTGGGTCCATAAACAGCTACTGATAGAGATGGATCTTAGTACCATGTGAAAGTAATAAAACAATATATTTTTTGTTGTTCATTTGCTAAGTCGTATCTGACTCGTGGATGCGATGGTCCCTTGGGTCACAAAAGAGTCAGATATGACTTAGTGACTAAACCACCACCACCATAGACTGTAGCCCCCCAGCCTCCTCTATCCATGGGATTTCCCAGGCAAGAATACTGGAGTGGGTTTTCATTTCCTACTTCCAGGGATCTTCCCAACCCAGGGATCAAACTCACAGATCCTACATTGACAGGTGGATTCTTTACCTCTGAGATACCAGGGAAGCCCGAAAACAATAGTAAACAGAAAATTAAATAAATCCAATAATTAATGTATGTTTGTTCACAAAGCTTCAAAGTTCAAATTTATATGCTTATCTAGATTCCATAAATTCTCTGCATTTATTAAATAAGGTATAAGATTATGTAAGAGTTCAAGCTTTTATGAGTCTTTTTCCTATACTTACAAGATTCAGGATGGAGTATTAGGAAGTGCCCTGAGTTTGGAATCAGAGGGCCATGGGCTCTGGGTCAATGGACAGTTAACTGCTGACCCTCAGTATTTCCTTAGAAGTCGTGATTTCTACCTCACAGTAATCACAGAGCTGTGGGAGGTTCAAGAAATAAAAGAAAACCAATTATAAATAATGTTTATTGGTTACTTCATATCAGATCAAATACTTGACATTTATTATTCATATCAACAACATAATCCTATGAGGTTGGTCATTATATTTCTTATTTTAGGGATTTGATATCTGAGTGGTGATATTACTTAACCAAGGTCACGTGACTTGTAAGTGGTACGGCCAGGGCTCAAACCTGGAGCCTATATACTAAACTGTTACATCTTATGGCTTCTACAAAGAAAAGAGTTGTTCCACAGCTGATGTATCAATAATCTTTCAAGAAATTCTTGCAACAGTAATCGGGAGACTGCAAAGTAAGATCCTATTTTCCTAAGCTCAGCTTACATCTATTGACCCTGAAGCCGACGCTTCTGGTATTCTCAGTAGCTGCATCTAATTTCTAGCAAAATCAAGGGAGTAAACTTTGATTTGGAGTCACCATATAAGTCCTGGATTCTGCATAGCATGCTTTATTGGCAACTATTCCTTTGTTTTGATTTAGCAAAACCAAAAAAAAAGAAAGAAAAAAAGGCTGACATTGAACTTGCAATCTGAAAAAGCCTCTCTGAATTCCTATGTATCAACCATTGTTAGAAAGAACAAGTATAAATCAAGGGAATTAAGTTTAATCCCTCTAATAAATAAAGAGAGCCCCAGCCAGGGTTAGGGGGAAATCTATTCCAGCAGCACTCTCAGGAAAGATAGAGATTTACTGTACTGTTTGGTGTTATTTGCTGAAGCATTTAGAATAAGCCACCGTCTGAGAGAGTATACTACGTCAGGAAGGAGCTTAACTCTTCCAAAATTAAACTGCATATTCAATTGCTTATTGGATTTTTTTTTTCCTCCAAAAGCACCTGTGTTTAATAAGTAATTTCTTCACTGTGGGTTGAGAAAAATAATTTTAAGATCATAAGTATGACCCTGGTGTCTAAGGATTTTCTTAAATTTTAGCTCTCACAGAAGAAGAGTGTACTTTAAGTAGAGTTTTCCAATTTCCCCAATCTTGGGTCTGAGAAATAAACAAGATTAATATAAACAGTCTAGAATCAACTGACAAGAAAATGCTTCATTGTCATGCTCATCAGGGTCATGTGACTTATGATGTACCTCCAGAGTGTCAGAATTCTTCTTGCCATAATAAAACAACTAAAATAAAACACCAAGTTATACCAGACCTCAAACAAAGGGGAAAGAGTAAGAAGAAAAAAATGTAACCACTGATGGTTACATCTGCCACCTCATTTCTCTCTCCTAGACCCTTAAGCAATCTTAGCAATGTAAAAGTACATTGTCTTATTTTTCTTTTGAGGCAGCAGTTCTCAAACTTTAGTTTCAAGAACACTTTATACTCTTAAAAATTATCAAGAACTCTGAAGAATTTGGGGTTGGATGATATCTAATAAATGGGAAATTGTTAACATTCAGGCATACCTCAGGGATATTGTACCTCAGAGATATTGTGGATTCTGTTCCATCACAATAAAACTAATCTCACAATAAATCAAGTCACATGAATATTTTGGCTTCCCACTGCACATAAAAAGTTACGCTTACACTATATTGTAGTCGCATTTTGTCTAAAATATGTACGCACCTTCATTTAAAACTATGCTGTTGCTAAAAAATGCTAACTATCATGTGAGCCTTCAGTGAGTCGTAATCTTTTTGTTAGCGGAGGTTTTTGCATCGATGTTGATGGCTGCTGACTGATGGGGCAGCGTTTGCTGAAGGTTGGGGTGGCTGTGGCAATTTCTTAAAATAAGGCAATGAAGTTTTCTTTCACAAATATTTCTCTGTAGCATGCAGTGCTACTGAGATGACCTAATAATTAAGTATAATTTAGTATAAGGGTTGCTTTATTATCACATAGGCGTTATGATCCCAAATTTTTTATTGGACACCCCATCCAAACAAATGTTGAGCTGATATTCCTGATATATTCATATTTATTTTTTATAAACTATATACATAATACTGTGCTAATATATTTCAGTTGTCATACTTCTAAAGACAGAAATTTTGAAAGGATTTAAAACTATTCTTACGACTTCCCTGGTGGTTCATTGGTTAAGAATCCGCCTTGAAATGCAGGGCACACAGGTTCAATCCCTGGTCAGGGAATTAAGATCCCACATGCTGTGGAAGAACTAAGAGCAATGAAGATCTGTCATGCCAAAACTCAGACTGACACAGCCAAATAAATATTTTTTAAACGAATTTAAAATTACTCTTTAATATTTTTATTTTATGTTTTATAAAACTTTTCTTGGACTTCACCAAAGAAATTTTCGTGAGAGAAACATAATTGAATAGCTTTGTTTCTATAATATTTGGTTTGGGACTACGGGATAAAGTGATATGAAATTCTGGTTTCAAGTTTAGTTTATTCTAATGTTTGGTAGTAATGGCTCTGACAGCTAAAAAAGATCTTGCAAAAAATTATGGATTCAAACTTAAAGGTTAGCTGCATTTACTAAATCAGTTCATCCACCTATTATAAAAGGTTTTTTTTTTTTTAGCATTTAAGTAGTAAATTTCCACCTTCCCAGATGTCAATACATTGTTCTTGCAAAGACTAAAACTTTTTCTATTTTCATATTTTAAATAAATTCTTTCAAAACTAATGTTTGGAAAATTTTTAAAATAGATCAGATAGTTTTATTTTAGAGCTACTGTAAGTGTTTAGATAGGAGAGTTTTTATAGATGATGAAAATAATTTTTGGCCAAAAACACTGCATAATAACAAGGTCTACTGTCCAGATAACTATATTTAATATCCTGTGATAAACTGTAAGGAAAAGAATTTAAAAAGAAAAAAAGAATGTATATATGTGTATGACTGAATCACTTTGCTACACAGCAGTAATTAACACAACATTGTAAATCAGCTATGTGTGTCTGCCAAGTCACTTCAGTCATGTCCAACTCTTTGCAACCCTATGGACTATAACCTGCCAGCTCCTCGCTCCATGAGATTCATCAGGCAAGAATACTGGAGTGGGTTGCCATGCCCTCCTCCAGGGAATCTTCCCAACCCAGGGATCAAACCTGGGTCAATCTTCAACAAAAAATAAAAACAAAACAGGAAAATGTATCCAGGAGAATGATGCTAGACTACTGTGCCTGTATAGTCATTTACATAATGACTATATGTAATAACCTCCATAATAACCCCATGAGGTAATTAGTAATATTATTGCTATTTTTCAGCTCTGCATGGACATAGGTAACCTGCCCAAGGTCATACAACTAATAAGTGGCAGTGCAAGCAGGGTGGTGCATGCACCTATACTACACTTTTTATTTTGTCTCTCCTGCCTTCAGCCAGGAAGTAGCAGGTCTCTGCTGTGTGACCTGTCCAATGAACGTGGACATAAAAGATAATTCACCATGCAGAAGAAGTGCTCAAGGAACTTCCTCTGTGGTCATCACTAGGACTTAACAACTTCTCTATGAAGAGCCATGTTATGTCCCTCTCCTTTTCAGACAAGAGTAGACATTTGGTCACTGTTGTCAATTTTCAGTCCCTAAGTCGTGTCTGACCCTGCAACTCCATGAACCACAGCACAGGCTTCCCTGTCCTTCACAATCTCTCGGAGCTTGCTAAAACTCATGTCCATTGAGTCAGTGATACCATCCAACCATCTCATCCTCTGCCGTACTCGTCTCCTTCTGCCCTCAATCTTTCCCAGCATCAGGGTCTTTTCCAATGAGTCAACTCTTCGCATCAGATGGCCAAAGTATTAGAGCTTCGGCTTCAGCATCAATCCTTCTGATGAATATTCAGGGTTGATTTCCTTTATGATTGATTGGATGGATCCCCTTGCTGTCCAAGGGACTCTCAAGATCTCCTCCAGCACCACAATTCAAAAGTATCAATTCTTCTTTATGGTCCAATTCTCACATCTGTACATGATTACTGGAAAAACCATAGATTTGACCATAAAACCTTTGTTGGCAAAGTGATGTTGTCTCTGCTTTTTAATATGCTGTCCTGGTCATAGATTCAAGTTGCTGGCTCCAGCAGGACACTAGTTCAAATCAGAATCACAACACCAGCTTTGAGTGGATTCCAGGGGACTTGTGATGTCTGCTACCAAGCCAGCTAGTCCTCAGAGAGGGCAGTGGCACCCCACTCCAGTACTCTTGCCTGGAAAGTCCCATGGACGGAGGAGCCTGGTAGGCTGCAGTCCATGGGGTCGCTAAGAGTCAGGCACGACTAAGCGACTTCACTTTCACTTTTCACTTTCATGAATTGGAGAAGGAAATGGCAACCCACTCCAGTATTCTTGCCTGGAGAATCCCAGGGACAGAGGGGCCTAGTGGGCTGCCGTCTATGGGGTCGCACAGAGTCGGACACGACTGAAGCGACTTAGCAGCAGCAGCAGCAGCAGCAGTCCTCAGGTTCCCTTCTAGGACACATAAGCTTCCCGAATAGAACCAAAGTTCAGGGTCAAACTGCCCTCTTGTGGTAAAAGATTGTTGCCTGTTTGGTCTCAGAAGACCCAATCTGCATCATTAAGGCATCAGTGCCTTGAGGGAGTTTCTTTCCCTCCATCTAAGGCCTTTCTCAGGCAATCAGAAGAAAAAAAAAAAAAATGCAACCCTCCATAGGCAGGGGCAAGGATGAAGAGACAGTACACAGTGGTAAGCAGTTCACCTTTCTAAATTCCACTTAGTGTTGAACTTTTGAGGAGTTCAGGAGACAGTGAGAGTCAGTCTTGTGGAAACACATCAAAATGCCTTTTCCAACAATATCTGCAGTGGCTAATAGCAAGCCAGTTCTGCTGAATGGTTCTATGAAGACCTACAAAACCTTCTAGAACTTACACCCAAAAAAGACGTCCTCTTCATTATAGCGGACTGGAATGCAAAAGTAGGACGTCAAGAGACACGTGGAATAACAGGCAAATTTGGCCTTGAGTACAAAACAAAGCGGGTCAAAGGCTAACAAGAGTTTTGCTAAGAGAATGCACTGGTCATAGGGAACACCTTCTTCCAACAACACAAGAGAAGACTCTACACATGGACATCACCAGATGGTCAGTATCGAAATCAGATTGATTATATTCTTTGAAGCCAAAGACGGAGAAGCTCTATACAGTCAGCAAAAACAAGACCGGGAGCTGACTGTGGCTCAGATCATGAACTCCTTATTGCCAAATTCAGACTTAAATTGAAGAAAGTAGGGAAAACCACTAGACCATTCAGGTATGACCTACACCAAATCCCTTATACAGTGGAAATGACAAATAGGTTTAAGGGACTAGATCTGAGAGAGTACCTGAAGACTATGGACAGAGGTTCATGACATTGTACAGGATGCAGTGATCAAGACCAGCCCCAAGAAAAACTAATGCAAAAAGGCAAAATGGTTGTCTGAGGAGGCCTTACAAATAGCTGAGAAAAGAAGAGAAGCTAAAGGCAAAGGAGAAAAGGAAAGATAATACCTATTTGAACGCAGAGTTCCAAAGAATAGCAAGGAGAGATAAGAAAGCCTTCCTCCGCGATCAATGCAAAGAAGCAGAGGAAAACAATAGAATGGGAAAGACTAGAGATCTCTTCAAAAATTAGAGATACCAAGGGAACATTTTGTGCAAAGATAGGCACAATAATAGACAGAAATGGTATCGACCTATAGAAGCAGAAGATATTAAGAAGAGGTGGCAAGAATACACAGAAGAACTATACAAAAAAGATCTTCATGACCCAGATAACCATGATGGTATGATCACTCACCTAGAACCAGACACCCTGGAATGCAAAGTCAAGTGGGCAGTGGGCCTTAGGAAGCATCACTACAAAGTGTGTGCAAGTGATGGAATTCCAGTTGAGCTACTTCAAATCCTAAAAGATGATGCTGTGAAAGTGCTGCACTCAATATGCCAGCAAATCTGGAAAAGTCAGCAGTGGCCACAGGACTGGAAAAGATCAGTTTTCATTCCAATCCTAAAGAAAGGCAATGCCAAAGAATGCTCAAACTACCGCACAATTGCACTCATCTCACATGCTAGCAAAGTAATGCACAAAATTCTCCAAGAGAGGCTTCAATAGTACATGAACCGTGAACTTCCAGATGTTTAAGCTGGATTTAGAAAAGGCAGAGGACACAGAGATCAAATTGTCAACATCTGCTAGATCATAGAAAAAGTAAGAGAGTTCCAGAAAAAAATCTACTTCTGCTTTACTGACTATGCCAAAGCCTTTGAATGTGTGGATCACAACAAACTGTGGAAAATTCTTAGAGATGGGAATACCAGACCACCTGACCTGCCTTCTGTGAAATCTGTATGCAGATCAAGAAGCAACAGTCAGAACCGGACATGGAGCAACAGAGTGGTTCCAAATCAGGAAAGGAGTACATCAAGGCTGTATATTGTCACCCTGCTTAATAACATATGCAGAGTACATCATGTGAAATACCGGGCTGGATGAAGCACAAGCTGGAATCAAGACTGCCGGGAGAAATATCAAAAACCTCAGATATAAAGATGATACCACCCTTATGGCAGAAAGCGAAGAAGAACTAAAAAGCCTCTTGATGAAAATGAAAGAGGAGAGTGAAAAAGTTGGCTTAAAGCTCAACATTCAGAAAACTAAGATCAGGGCATCTGCTCACATCATTTCATGGCAAATAGATGGAAAACAATGGAAATAGTGACAGATTTCATTTTGGGGGACTCCAAAATCACTGCAGATGGTGACTGCAGCCATGAAATTAAAAGATGCTTGTTCCTTGGAAGAGAAGCTATGACCAACCTAGACAGCATATTAAAAAGCAGAGACATTACTTCATCAACAAAGGTCCAAAAAAAAACACAAAAAACCACAAAGGTCCATCTAGTCAAAGCTATGGTTTTTTCAGTAGTCATGTATGGATATGAGAGTTGGACTGTGAAGAAAGCTGAGCACCAAAGAATTGATGCTTTTGAACTGTGGTGCTGGAGAAGACTCTTGAGAGTCCCTTGGACTGCAAGGAGATCCAACCAGTCCATCCTAAAGGAAATCAGTCCTGAATATTCACTGGAAGGACTGATGTTGAAGCTGAAACTCCAGTTCTTTGGCTACCTGATGTGAAGAACTGTCTCACTGGAAAAGACCCTGATGTCGGGAAAGATTGAAGGTGGGAGGAGAAGGTGATGACAAAGGATGAGATGGTTGGATGGCATCACCGACGCAATGAACATGAGTTTGAGTAGGCTCTGGGAGTTGGTGATGGGCAGAGAATCCTTGCATGCTGCAGTCCATGGGGTTGCAAAGAGTCGGACACAACTGAGAGACTGAACCGAACTCTGCTGAACTCAGTCACAAGTAAAACAATGTGTTATGCTGCTTAAAAAGGTGCCACCTTAAACCTTTTCATTGAAAACACAACCCTTAAATGTAGTTTACATAAAATGTTGAGTTGTATTAAATACATGCCTCTCTACTCAAGGAAAGAATATTATTACACTACATTAAAAGACCCTCTTTTAGCTTCTTTGATAGCACCAATTTCTTTCCATCAGAAAGGTAATCACTGCCTTGCATTTTCTTTGGAATCTCCTTGCTTTTCTTTAAGTTATATAAACATACATTTAGAAGCCTGCCTGAACATATGCACCTCTGGCCAAGAATACATGCAAGCCTAGGGATCATATACACAAATGTATGAAATTTATAAGTCAAGCTAGTAAAGTGTCAATGTAAAAAATAAGTTTTGTCCCCCTGCCCAGAAAAGTGAACCTTCCTGAAAACCTAGCCAGCTAGATTCAAATTTCTGATTATCAGTAAGGTTGAGCATTTTTGCACCTTTATTGGCCATTCTTCTGCTGTGAAAAGATTAAGTGTCTTGCAATTTTTTTAATGGGTTATTTTTTTTTTTGACTGATTCATAGATGGGTTTTATATATTTTAGATACTAACCCTTTGTCCAGTTACAAGTGTTGCAAATATCTGCTCTGCCCCAAGTTGAGCTTGTACTTTCATTCTTCTCAGAGTATTTTTATAAACACAAAGTCTAAATTTTTATGCATAAAATTAATGCTGCACTGTGCTCAGTTGTGTCCAACTCTTTCCTGTCCCATGGACTATAGCCTGCCAGGCTCCTCTGCCCATGGAATTTTCCAGGCAAGAATAGTGGAGTGGGCCTTTTCTAAATTAGTTAATATATATAAAGGTTTGAAGCAGTATGATACACATTGCTTACTGTAATTTTTATATTTTTATAATGTGAACTTTTTAGTTAAAAAAATCCTTTCCTGGCCTGAAGTTACACAGATATTTCCTTACAAATGTCTTTTTAAAGTTTTAGATATTTGCCCTTCACCTGCCAAGAATTTTTTCTTTTTCATAACAGCTTTATTGAGAAAAATTAGCATAAGTCACCCTTTTACAATATATCATTGTTTTTTATTAAATTCACATTTGTGCAAGAGTCACCACTATCTAACTCCAGAAAATTTTCATCACCCCAAAAAGAAACCCCAGAGGTACTTTATATTATGACTTTAATATATAGCATGTATATAATCAATATTCTAGCACAATTTCTATTCTTTCCCCAGTGATTTGCAACCTCATCTCTGTCACAAGTCAAGTTTTCATATCTGTGAGGATCTGTTAGAGCTCTTCCATTGGTCTATTTATCTATCCTTGCACTAACAAATACTGCCTTAATCAGTAAATACTATTAAAGCAAGCTGTCATTGTTATTTTTTCATGAGAATATTAAATTCTACTGACATTTTCTACTTCCATGTAAATTTTAGAAATAACTTGTCAACTTCCACAAGAATTTCAGTTGGAAGCTTAAAATTCTGTTAATTTATGAGGAAGATTGATATAATATTGACTCCTATTTCATAGATATTATTCTCCATTTATTCCAGCTCTAAAAATGCTTGAAAATAGTTTTACAATTTTTCAATTTTTGTTCTATTTCTCCTTAATGTTTTACATTTTTACTGTAAACCTGAAAGGTTTTTTTGCTATTGAAAATGTTTTTTTCAAAAGCTTTTTTTCCTACAATTTGTTGCCAATGCAGTGTACATTGTTTTTATGTCTAACATGCAAAACCTCCTGAAGTCTACCTATGGAATCTTTTCTCACTAAGCAATTATTTCATCTTTAAATAATAAGAAATTTTGTTCCTATTTTATAATTTTTCTTTTTAAAGCTTAAAATGTGTTGGTTATTACTGTCAGCATAAAATGAATAGATGTGGTTAACAGCAGGCATCCTTGTCTTGTTCCCAAACTTAAAGGGAATGCATTTGATATTTCAATGTTTGCTGTATTTTGTAAATCACTTGCCACATTAAAAATTTTTTTGTCTCTCCTGCTATTTTTTTCATAAATGATGTTGAATTTTATCAAATGTTTTTCCTGCCCCAAGTTAAATGATCATGATTTTGATTTTAATCTGTCAATGTGACAAATTACATTACTATTTTAAATCAAAGATCCCATGAATTCTGACACATACCATGACTTTATGCTCCATTAAAGAATGAAACAACAGCTCCCCACTGAATATTCCAATTTAAGATACAGTTAAGAAAATATAGGCATTTTAGAATTGACAAGATACAAAGTAAATCATGAAGAAAAACTCCCCTGCACTGAGATTAGACACAGATTGTGATGCACACAATTTTTTCTTCTTTAGCACTTGACATTATTTAAGTCATCTCTCTTTTTTCCTTAATCAAACTCACCTAGGTTGTTCATTACCTTAGTCTTTTTGAATCCCAACTTTGGGCTTTTCTTCTTCTCTCAAGGTATAGTTGCCTTCTTAGTTTTCTGTTATGATTTAGTATTTCCTTCTTTCAGTTCAAAGTTTAGCTGATTAATTTTCAGCTCCCTTTTTTCTAATATAAGCAAGGAATACAATACTGTACCTCCTAAATGCTGTCTTAGCGAATGCAACAAGTTTCTATATGTAGTTTGGTTGTATTTAGTTCTGAATTATGTTCTAACCTCCACTTTCATTTCCTCTGATCTCCAAGTTGTCTCTTAGTGTTAGTTTTTTAGCATTCATCTTAATTTTATCCTGAACATGCACACAAGATGTTCTGAATCAGACCGATTTATTACTTGAAGTAAATGTCTCCACACCCTTTACCCCAGACTTAAACCTGGGGCTATGTGTTAAAGAGTCATGGGATTTTTTTTCCTACACAGTGAGTGGTGTTAAAACAAATTCAGACTTAAGTATAAGACTTTGGGACACCAGAGGAACTACTGCAAACAGGGGCAAGGAGGCTACAGCAACAGGATTCGAAGATCGGTTGGAGAACCCTGTTGCTATAGCCTCCTCGCCCATTTGCAATAGTTCCTCTGGTGTCCCAAAGTCTTGTACTTAAGTCTGCAAGCTGCTGAAAACAGATCGTGTATGCATGCTCAGTCATGTCTGACTCTTTGCAATCTCAAGGACTGTAGGCCACCAGGCTCCTCTGTCCATGGGATTTCCCAGGCAAGAACACTAGAGTGGGTTTGCCATTTCCTCCTCCAGAGGATCTTCCCAACCCCGAGATTGAACCTATGCCTCCTGCATTCTTGAGCAGGTGGATTTTTTCCCACTGTGCCACCTGGAAAGCTCAAAGACAGATCAGATCCTTTTAATAGGAACAAGCAAGGCTAGAAAGATCTGGGTGTGAGGGAGGGAAAGGGAGCAGATGACAATGGGACAGTTGATCAGGGAATGTCTTTTCTGTGGTCCATTTTCAGGAGGCGTGGCTGAGGACAGTCTCTTCCACATTCCAGGGCTGGCTCAGGCCGAGGGTGGATTCCAGTTCAGGGGACTGTGGGGGACAGCCTAAAGTGTGATCAAGTCAAGTTAGAGGGCATTTTGTACAGAGTGGTCTTTGGGAACAACCAGTTCACCAATTCATGAGATAAAAAACAGGAATCTGGAGGGTCTAGGTCTGGCTGTGTCACAGGTAGTCAAAGGAGTCATCCACTCATCGTACCTTAGTCATATTGGAAAGGTGGTTCTCTGCAGGAAGCCATTTCCTGGAATACAGTAGGGGGATTTCTTCACTGTTCTGCCCATATATTTATTTCAGCTCTGAGGACCTCCTAATCCAATAGCCACAAAATGGTGCCTAAGAGAAGCTGCCGCAAACAATCTTTATGAATTATTTTATACAATCTCTATGCATATTTCAGAATATGTATTGTCCTCTTTCTTTAACACTTTAAACTGGGGGTGGAGGTGGGGGTTGGGAATGTCAATTTCAAATATAAGAAGTTTCTTTCAGGGAAGAGTAATATTTTAACAGTAGTCAGTCTACCATTTAAGGCTGTAACTTATTTCTCTCTTGGGGTTAACTGCATTGAGTATGCTCAGTCATTCAGCTGTGTCTGCTTCTCTGCAACCCCATGGACTATAGCCCACTAGGCTTCATTCCAGACAAGAATACTGGAGCAGATTGCCATTTCCAACTCCAGGGGATCTTTCTGACCCAAGGATCAAAACCAAGTATCTTGTGTTTCCTGTGTTGGCAGGCAGATTTTTTACCACTGCGCCCTGGGAAGCCCAAATTGTTTTGAATAGGGTTCATTATTTTGAAGGCGACTTTCTTTTGTGAGCTCCTTTACATGCTTTATTCTCGTGTTTAAAAATAAAATGAACTTTAAGTGATGTCAGAAAGAATAAGCTTAACATTTAAAATTATTTGTTAGTATGGATAACATTTAACAATTTAAAAAGTTAATGATTCTCTAAGTTCTCTTACTGGAGCTAAAATGTACTCTCTAAGCAGTATTTTTCAAAAACTGTAGAAGTGCTTGATTATGATGGAATTCAAGGAGACCCGAGAGTTGGATGCATAAGCATACTTGAAAAAGCAGATACAATGTCAGCAATAACAAAGGGCTGGACTTCGCTGGTGGCTCAGTGGTAAACAATCTGCCTGCCAACGCAGGAGACATGGCTGCCACCCCTGGTCCAGGAGGATCCCATATGCCTTGGAGCAACTACGCCGTGGGTAACAACTACTGAGCCTGTGCTCTAGAGCCCAGGAGCTGCAATTACTGAAGCCCAAGTGCCCTAGATCACATGCTCTTCAACAAGAGAAGCCACTGCGTTAAGAAGCCCGTGCACCACAACTAAAGAGTAGCCTCCACCCAACACAACTAGAGAAAAGCCCATGCAACAACAAAGACCCAGCACAGGCAAACATAAATAAATAAAAATTCTTAAAAAGGGCCAATGGAGACAATGATATTGAAGGAGTAATAACTGAGGTAGTGGAAGCATGCTCTGGTCAAATAGAATGCAGCAATAAAGGCTGAGAGGTTTACAAGATCAGAAAACAAACTTTGGATAAATAAAAAGAATGAGAAGGAATCTATGACTCAGGAAACATACTTCACTATAGTTCACTATGCAAATTAAGGAGAAAAACGGGGCGGGGCGGGGGGGGGAACAGGCAAAGAGATAAGAGGGAAAAAGTTGAGAATGAAGAAAATTCTTCTCATAATAGCATAAGAATTACACAGAGACAATTTCTTATTAGAAACAAATGTGGAGATGAACTAGAATGGGTTTGAGGTTCTAGGAAAAGAGGAAAAAGCCTCCAAAAGTGACCTAATATCTCATCCAACCATATTAACTCTTTGTTTCTTAAAAAGCAACATGGTTTCAGAGTCATTTCTTGCTCAAATTCCAAATTTATACCATGTCGCCATTAAAGAGGTAGAGGGATGTCAACCTAAATTCAAAAGTCCATGCTCTCTGAGTTTACCACCTCTTGAGGGATGTTTTGATTTGTAAAGACTGCAGAAACATGACAAAAATAAAGAGAGATTATGTCACAACAGAATTTTATAGTACAGCTGTTTATTAATTATATTATGAACATTAATGCAACACTGGCCTCAATAATTTCACTCAGATAATAAAAAATAGTGGTATAGTGACAGTTTTTTAAAGCTGGTTCATTCATGATTTTACAAGCTTATTTATTAAGAGTGAAAACAGAAGACTATTTAAAATAGCTGAAAAGATAACATGTGTCATAGTGCTCAATGTTTCTGGAACTGCTGGTAAGACTTACACCTAAATCTGAGGCAGAATTCTTACTGGCATTGCAACAGTCCTTTCCTCACCCGCAGTACGTGTTCACTGGTGCTATGAGTCTGGAAGAGACTGGCTATGGGTGCCGCTTCTCGTCTTCAGCTGGGACTGTGCAATATCAGCAAGTGCGCTCTGTATCTTTTCCAGAAGCATGTCCCCTCGGTAGACAACATCCTCCAGACTGGTAGCAGCCTCGTGGTTTTCCTCTTCCAGCTTATATAAGCTAGCAGCCTTTGTGAGAAAACACAAATTTAAGAATAGTTTGAGAAATGAAAAACTTGGGAGACTGATACAAGTTGAGGAGGAAAGAAATTGCAATGAAAGCATTTCCTTTTAAATCTGATAACTATGCGACCACTGTGGTAAGATTTTTTTGCGAGTGGCAGAAATCCTAAGATCAGATATTACTTGAGAGTCTTCCCTGTATGAATTATTTAAAAGATGACTTTTCAATTAGAGATCTCGGGATGGCTACATGAGACTCCTTTCCACATTGCTTTCCGACACTGCTATTCTACTCCATATCCAGAATGGTCCCTCTCTTGTCACTACTGGCAAGGAAAAGAATCCAACTGAGGAAAATGGCAAGTTTCTTGTAAGTCAAAACTGGACAACTATATATTTTCAGCACAGTCTTAAATAGGCTGCAGTAATTTACAATAAAACTCCCATTTTAAAATTTAGAGTAACTTTTAATATTGTAATAAAAGGTACTAAATCTATTTCCTTGAATTCAGAATTCTATTCGTAAAATTCTCAAAGGAAAAGAGATTTTTACCTGTAAAGCAGCTGTAGATTCTTCACTGGGTAAGGAATCTATCAGAACATCAATGTCTTTTGCTGTTCGTGCAATCAGCGCTGCAAACAGCTGGGCATATTCTAGAAAAAGATAGCACGCATTGAGGATATTAGAGAATCTCAAGTTTTCAGAAAAAGAAATTAAAGTTTAATGAAACCTTGGAAACTTCATTACTTTTTCTGTATTAGGCTTCTAATGATAAAAGTATAATTTTAACACATCAATTCTATGTCTGAGAATTAGCTTTAATGTTAACTCAAATTAGAACTTAAGCATAATGTATTATCATTTCATTATTAGGGCAATATGGTGGTCCCTTGAATAAAGGAATTTGTAAATTGGATGCCATTTTTATTAAGGTCCCACAAGTAAAAATTCAACTAAATTCACACAATTCTCCTTTAGAGGAGTAAAAAAATCTGTTATTTCACATGAAAAGAATTACAAGTTGTTATGTAAATTTACTGTAATGAATTCATTACTTTTATGACAAATTTTTAATATTCTCAAACAATAAAATTTTTAGAAAGCCATAAGTAAATTGAATCTTTCAATAAATCTGATTCTAAGGTATTACAGGTAATGTGAGAGTCAAACTAAGAGAAGCCAAGAAAATCTATTTACCTTCCGTAGGGTTAGCCGGCTGATCTTTGTTAATGGCTGTCTGAATATTACTAAAGGAGGCAGGAGGGCCACACTGCTGCAGCACTCCAATGGCATTACAAAACTGATCTGCAAGCTGGAGGCAAAGGAAACGTGGCCAAGTTAGAATGGATTTATCCTCCTTAAGGATTTTATTGGTAACAGCGGCAGCAATGTTTCTATAGTGTTCTCTGAGCAAAAATAAATAAATAAAACAGAAAGGAGTCATTCTGGATAACAGAAACCAGTTACTAACAATGATTAAACGTTTTTTTTTTTTTTAATTAAAAAAAATTTTTTATTTTGTACTGGGGTATAGCTGATTCATAAACATTTTAATCATGCAAAGAAACTAAATTCTCAGTGGCTCAGTCATGTCCAACTCTTTGCAAACCCATGGCTCCTTTGTCCATGGGCTTTTCTCAGGCAGTAATACTGGAGTTGGTTGCCATTTCCTCCTCCCGGGGATCTTCCCTATCCTGGGATGGAACCCCAGTCTTCTGTGTCTCTTGCACTGGCAAGCAGATTCTTTACCGCTGTGCAACCTGGGAAGCCCTAAAGAAACTATGTTTGGTATCAATTTAGTTTAGACAATTAAAAAGAAAAAATAATCTTTCTTTTCTTCCCAAGGTAACAGAATGATAAAAGAAATATATGCCAGTACTTTCTGCAAGCACAAGTAAATACTTTGGGGGAGCCGTGGTGGCAAAGAGCACATCTGACACCGACTCGATGGACATGGGTTTGGGTGACTCCAGGAGGTGGTGATGGACGGGGAGGCCTGGAGTGCTGCGGTTCATGGGGTCGCCAAGAGTCAGACACAACTGAGCGACTGAACTGAACTGACAGGCAAACATCTCAGAATGGCCCCAGGCTAAATTTTTAAATGTGACTCATATACAAAGTATATGACCCCTTTTCTGAAACCAGAGTAATTACAAGTAGAAAGAAACAGTGGTGGGAAAAGACTGCACCTTAAGTATGTCTGAAATGTTTTTCTCCAGGAATCAAAACTCCTAGTGCTCTAAAAGTATTTCTCAAGCAGTTCGAAGACTGAGAATACCAAGTCCTTACTTACTGAAACTGTGTCCCATAGGGTTAAACGGAAGCTGGCACCTTAAATGAAAGACTGGAGTATGTCTTACAGAATAGCAGGTAAGGAAACGGCTTGTGACAAAACCCTTTGTTTGTCTCTAATGATTATGTTTGCTTTAGCTTTCTTTCCCTAATTGCATACCTTCCAAGCTTCACATAGCCCACGTAATACAGCGCCAGACTTCTTACTACCCCCAACAGATAATGCTCCTGATGTGTGGGTCACTATAGTAAAAGGGACTTAAGCTGTTTTCCAAAAATTTGAAAAATTTGGTGTAAGGTCCTGCCCAGTTCTGACCAGTTAAGAACAGTTGGGAACAATGACCCCACCTGGGTGTCCTGCATTGCAGGCAAATTCTTTACCATCTGAGCTACTAGGGGAAGCCCCAAGAACTGCTCCTGTGCAGAATACTGATTACCTTCTCCCTACCTCCAATCCCCTTACCCCATGCCTGAGACCACCCTACTTCTTTATCCCATAAAATCTCAAGCGTCTTTATTTTCTGTTTGTTTCCCACCTCCACCCCTCACCCCCGGCCAAGAGGCATGTGGGATCTTAGTTCCCTGACCAGGGATCAAACCCATACGCCCTGCATTGGAAGTGCAGAATTTTAACCACGGGACCACCAGGCAAGTCCTCCAAATCTCAAGTCTCTCGCCTTCTGGGAAGCAATCTGAGATCTGCCCTCCTATCTTGTCACTCGGCTGCTTCCCGAATAAATAAACCCCTTCTCTGGCTGCAAAACGATAGTCTCAGCCTTTGGCCAGATGTGGATCCAGCAAACAAACTTAGCTTTGTTAACATTACCATCTCCAAACCTAAGACTCCTATCCTCCCCACCAACTTCTCTCCATAGTCCTGACCACTCAAACTGCAATTCCTTGTCTCCAATCAGTGAATCAGCGTTTCCACTAAGTTTCACTGCCATTATTTGAATGACAGAACTCAAAAGTCAACTATTTCCTTTAGTATCTAATTTGTATTGAGAATCTTCCAGTCAACCAGTCTACCTTCAGACTCTTAACTTTCATCTTCAAATCCTGCTAATGTTACTACAAATCCTTCCCTTTTCCTTCTACTATCACTGATGCTGTTAGTGCAACTAATTACTTTGCACAAGAACTGTTTACAGTAGCTCCTTATTATTTTCTAGGTTATTTTACTCTGCTCCAAAATTCTGAGCTCACCAAAGCATGGTTTTCAAGATAAATCTCCAAATCTTCAGGCTATTTCAAAGCTTTCAATAATTGAACTCAACCCTACTTGTTCATTATCTACTGCTGCTACTAAGTCGCTTCAGTCGCGTGTGACTGTGCGACCCCATAAACGGCAGCCCACCAGGCTCCGCTGTCCCTGGGATTCTCCAGGCAAGAACACTGGAGTGGGATGCCATTTCCTTCTCCAATGCATGAAAGTGAAAAGTGAGAATGAAGTCACTCAGTTGTGTCTGACACTTCACGACCCCATGGACTGTAGCCTACCAGGCTTCTCCGTCCATGGGATATTCCAGACAAGAGTACTGGAGTGGTCATTATCTATTACTCCTTTATATATGCCTGACTAGTGAAAATTCATTCCTGACTACACTGCTTTTGTTCACATTTTTGCAAAGGTATTGGGTGGCAGTAAGTGCTCTGAGCCCGTACAAATATAGATTCTGATTCTGGTAACTGGAGTTTGTTAACTGAGAACATTCTCACATTAGGTTAAATACAATGGCATATGAAGCTCTCAAAATCCATTTACTCAACAAATATTTATCATATAATTCTAGGGACTTCCCTGGTGGCTCAGTAGTAATGAATCCATCTGTCAATGCAGGGGACACAAGTTCAATCCCTGGTCTGAGAAGATTCCACATGCCACAGGGCAACTAAACTCCTGCACCAAAACTACTGAGCCAGCACTCTAGAGTCCCTGACCCGCAACTACTGGGAAGCCCACTTACCTGAACAGCAAGAGAAACCACTGCAATGAGAAGCCCGGGCACCATCCCACCCCCTCCCCACCCTCAGCCTCCACTCAGTGCATCAAGAGAAAGCCTGTGCACAGCGGTAACGACCTAGTGCAGCCATATGTAAATAAATAATAAATAAATCTTAAAGGAAAAAAAAAACTTTAAAAAAAATCAGCTCTATAAGAAGCACTGTGTATATAACTGTATAAACATTATAGTGATAAAGCAAACAAGACAGTTTGCTCTCATGCAGTTCTCAGAGGGTAAAATAACTTTATTTTAAAAATTTTACAAATAATTATGCTTCAGATAAATCCTAGTAAATTCCCTCTACTTTAGTTAATATCACTCAACAGTCCGCTTCAGCACTTACAGCCGAAAGTTCAGTTCAGTTGCTCAGTGGTATGCGATTCTTTTCAACCCCATGCACTGCAGCACACCAGGCCTCCCTGTTCATAACCAACTCCCGGAGTTTACTCAAACTCATGTTGGTGATGCCATCCAACAATCTCATCCTCTGTCATCCCCTTCTCCTCCCGCCTTCAATCTTGCTCAGCATCAGGGTCTTTTCTAGTGACTCAGTTCTTCACACCAGGTGGCCAAAGGATTGGAGCTTCAGCATCAGTCCTTCCAATGAATATTCAGGACTGATTTCCTTTAGGATGGACTGGTTGCATCTCCTTGCAGTTCAAGGGACTCTCAAGAGTCTTCTCCAACACCACAGTTCAAAAGCATCAATTCTTCAGCACTCAGCTTTATTTACAGTCCAACTGTCACATCCATACATGACTACTGGAAAAAAAAATGGTCCTTCACTAGACGGACCTTTATTGGCAAAGTAATGTCTCTGCTTTTTAATATGCTGTCTAGGTTGGTCATAGCTTTTCTTGAAAGGAGCAACCATCTTTTAATTTCATGGTTGCAATCACCATATGCAGTGCTTTTGGAGCTCAAGAAAATATTCTCTCACTGTTTCCCCTAAATGCCATTGTCTTAGTTTGTTGAATGTTAAGTTTTAAGCCAGCTTTTTCCTCTCCTCTTTCATTTTATCAAGAAGCTCTTTATTTTCTCTTCCTTTCTGCCATAAGGGTGGTGTCATCTGCATATCTGAGGTTATTGATAACCCAGCAATCTTGATTCCAGCTTGTGCTTCTTCCAGCCCAGTGTTTCTCATGATGTTCTCTGTATATGAGTTAAATAAACAGGGTGACAATATACAGCCTTGACGTACTCCTTTCCCGATTTGGAACCAGTCTGTTGTTCCATGTCCAGTTCTAACTGCTGCTTCTTGATAAGCACACAGATTTCTCAGGAGGTAGGTCAGGTTGTCTGGTATTCCCATCTCTTGAAGAATTTTCCAGTTTGCTGTGATCCACACAGTCAAAGGCTTTGGTGTAGTCAATAAAGTAGAAGTAGATGTTTTCCTGGAACTCTCTTGCTTTTTCAGTGATTCAGCGGATGTTGGCAATTTGATCTCGGGTTCCTCTGCCTTTTCTAAATCCAGCTTGAACATCTGGAAGTTCACTGCTCACGTACTACTGAAGCCTGACTTGGAGAATTCTGAACATTACTTTGCTAGCATGTGAGATGAGTGCTACTGTGCAGTAGTTTGAACATTCTTTGGCATTGCCTTTCTTTGGGTTTGGAATGAAAACTGACCTTTCCTAGTCCTGTGGCCACTGCTGAGTTTTCTAAATTTGCTGGCATATTGAGTGCAGCACTTGCACAGCATCATCTTTTAGGATTTCAAATAGCTCAACTGGAATTCTATCACCTCCACTAGCTTTTTTTGTAGTGATGCTTCCCAAGGCCCACTTGACTTTGCATTCCAGGATGTCTGGCTCTAGGTGAGTGATCACACCATCATGATTATCTGGGTCATAAAGATCTTTTTTGTATAGTTCTTCTGTGTATTCTTGCCACCTCTTCTTAATATCGCTTGCTTCTGTTAGGTCCATACCATTTCTGTCCTTTATTGTGCCCATCTTTGCATGAAATGTTCCCTTGGTGTCTCTAATTTTCTTGAAGAGATCTCTAGTCTTTCCCATTCTATTGTTTTCCTCTATTTCTTTGCATTGATCGCTGAGGAAGGCTTTCTTATCTCTCTGTGCTACTCTTTGGGATGCTGCATTCAGATGGGTATATCTTTCCTTTCTCCTTTGCCTTTAGTTTCTCTTCTTTTCTCAGCTATTTGTAAGGCCTCCTCAGACAACCATTTTGCCTTTTTGCATTAGTTTTTCTTGGGTCTGGTCTTGATCACTGCATCCTGTACAATGTCATGAACCTCCATCCATAGTTCTTCAGGTACTCTATCAGATCTAATCCCCTGAATCTATGTCACTTCCACTGCATAATCATAAGGGGTTTAATTTAGGTCATACCTGAATGGTCTAGTGGTTTTCCCTACTTTCTTCAATTTAAGTCTGAATTTTACATAAGTTCATGACCTGAGCCACAGTCAGCTCCTTGTCTTATTTTTGCTGACTGTATAGAGCTTCTCCCTCCTTGGCTGCAAAGAATATAATCAAACTGATTTAAGTATTGACCATCTGGTGATGTCCATGTGTAGAGTCATCTCTTATGTTGTAGGAAGAGGGGGCTTGCTATGACCAGTGTGTTCTCTTGGCAAAACTCTGTTTGCCTTTGCCCTACTTCATTTTGTACTCCTAAGGCCAAACTTGCCTGTCACTCCAGGTGTCTCTTGACTTCCTACTTTTGCATTCCAGTCCCCTATGATGAAAGGGACATCGTTTTTTGGTGTTAGTTCTACAAGGTCTTGTATGTCATCACAGAACCGTTCAGCTTCTTCAGCATTAATGGTTGCGGCACAGATTTGGATTACTCTGTTATTGAATGGTTTGCCTTGGAAACGGACAGAGCTCATTCTGTTGTTTTTGAGACTGCACCCAAGTACTGCATTTTGGACTCTATTTAACCTAATTGTTCTTTACAGCATCAGACTACACTTCCATCACCAGTCACATCCACAACTGGGCATTGTTTTTGCTTTGGCTCCCTCTCTTTGTTCCTTCTGGAGTTATTTCTCCACTCTTCTTCAGCAGCATATTGGGCATCTACCAACCTGGGGAGTTCTTCTTTCAGTGTTCTATTTTTTGCCTTTTCATACTGTTCATGGGGTTCTCAAGGCAAGAATACTGAAGTAGTTTGCCATTCCCTTTTCCAGTGGGAACTCTCCACCATGACCTGTCCATCTTAGGTGGCCCTACATGGCATGGCTCATAGCTTCATTGAGTTAGACAAGGCTGTGATCCATGTGATCAGTTTGGTTAGTTTTGTGTGATTGTGGTTTTTAATCTGTTCAGATTAGGTAACCATGGGTTTTAAAAAAGAGGTGTCCTTATATGATGTTGTAAACTTACTGCTCTGATGTGGCTGGTGGGATGCTCAGACCCTGTAGAGAATGCAGTGGTATTTCTAGAGCCAGAAAATTCTGCCTACAGCTGAAAACACTAGATTAATTACAACTCCTAACCGCATACTGCTTTTGCACTATTTAAATGTTTCGAGTATATGAAGTCTTTCTAACCAGACTGTACACTCCTCAAGGAGTTAACTCTCTGTAACCATGACAGTGTTTATATATACCAGGCAACCATACCAGATAACCTAGAGGCTTTCCTCCAAAATCCAATGATCAACCATGGAGTTAAAGCCGGAGTTAATTCACTTTGTCCTTACTATCCTTCTGGCTATGAAACATTTATGAACATGCAACATTTCCCCTAAAATAATGTTTGTATCCAGCAGTCATTACAATTTAATTATGTAAAGCCTCAAAGAAGTATCTCCCCAAGGGAGACTGGCTGGAAGCCCAGGCAAGTCACCAAAGGTAGAATTCATCTTGGTGAATTTATCAACATTTAGAGGCTGGCCCTCATACAAAATAGATCCATTTCTCACAGGCAGATTCACACTCTTCAAGTGTACAAACACTGAGTGATAACAAGAATACCAACTTATTAGCTTCCAGTGAGAAAAAACTGGGAAGAGCCTAGGGACAAGAGACTAGTTTGATTTTCCAGCCAACATCTACAGGTATCTTACCTGGGACATCAAATTATAAACAGACTGACAGAAGTGTAAATACCAATAAAAAACAATTTAGCTCTTAATGGTAATAAGTATATGAATGCTTTGGTTTGCATATACTTTCCATGTAGACATAAACAACAGGAAAAATAACCAGAAAGATTAACGTAAGGGGGGCTACTTACAATACCTGCCCTTTTACAGGGAGGAGACTCGTTGGCAGATGTTTTAAAAATCTTAAAGATATACAAAGACCGTAAGATTCACTATTATTAAGATGTCAGTTTCCCTTAAACTGACTAGCTGGGGGAGCGGCCGAGAGATGGAACCAACTAGGATGAAACAAAACTTTTCACATTAGTATCACTACAGCCCCAATCTGAAAATTGTAGCCAAAGAATACTCTCGGCTAACATGTAACGACAAAGATCCAATCATTAAGAACACGGATTTATCTCGGTGGGTTAAAATTCATAAGGGAAAAAAAGCTTCCGCTTCCTCTCTCCTCCCGGCAAAAAAAAAAAAAAAAGGAAAGATCCATAAGCACCACTGACAAGAAAATAAAGCCGGTCCCAGAGAACAAGGCAAGCCGGTGAACCCTGACTGTCCACGCAGTGAGATCCTCCACTTGGCAGGCGAAGAGGCCGCCGGCTCCCGCCTGGCCCCGCAGCCGGCCTCAGACCTTCCAGACGGCGGCGCCGCCTCCAGCCAACCCCAGCGCTTGTTGCTGAAGCCCAGCCTCAGTCCACTCCCCACTTCCGAGTTTCGTCCCTCACACCTCTTTCTCTGCCATGCTTTCTCTCGGGAAGGAAGACGACGGAATTAATCGAGTGCAATTGCTCACCGAGTTCACAGCGTCCTGCAGCTGCGTGAGCCGATCCGCCATGTTCCTCCCGCAAACAAAGAGACGTGAAAGCCGGTTCTCCTACGCAATTGGACACTCATGGCCAATCACACGGCTGCGTTCTTGGAGGGGGTGGAGTCAAGCCGAAACCCAAACCCCGTAGCGAAGGGGCGGGGCTTTCCCGAGCCTTAATTTTGTCCAGACTAACTCCTCTTGAAATTAAGCGACGCAGCCTAGAAATTAAAAGACGCTTACTCCTGGGAAGAAAGTTATGACCAACCTATACAGCATATAAAAAAGCAGAAACATTACTTTGCCAACGAAGGTGCGTCTAGTTAAGGCTATGGGTTTTCCAGTGTTTGGATGTGAGAGTTGGACTATAAAGAAAGCTGAGCGCCGATGAATTGATGCTTTTGAACTGTGGTGTTGGAGAAGACTATTGAGAGTCCCTTGGACTGCAAGGAGATCCAACCAGTCCGTCCTAAAGGAAATCAGTCCTGAATATTCATTGGAAAGACTGATGCTGAAGCTGAAGCTCCAATACTTTGGCCACCTGATGTGAAGAGCTGAGTCACTAGAAAAGACCCTGATGCTGGGCAAGATTGAAGGCGGGAGGAGAAGGGGACGACAGAGGATGAGATGGTTGGATGGCATCACCGACTCAATGGACGTGAGTTGGGTGAACTCCGGGAGTTGGTGATGAAAAGGGGGACCTGGTGTGCTGCAGTCCATGGGGTCGCAAAGAGTCGGACATGACTAAGCTACTGAACTGAACTGAACTGAACTCGACTTAGGATAACCCTGCTGTGCCATTGTCTGTAGTCAGTGGGTTGTCGCGCGTCTCGGTTTTGGAGGCCACATACTTTCTCATGACTTAAGTGTTAAACACTATACAGAGATTGTTCGATTGTGGGGTTTTTAAATGTAATTTTCCTTACCCTCCTTTGTATCCATTCTTAAACATTGCCTTAAATACTTTACCTATTTTACGTTGCTTTAGCTTTCTAGGTGACCACAAAACATACACAGATCAGATCAGTCAGATCAGATCAGTCGCTCAGTCGTGTCCGACTCTTTGTGACCCCATGAATCGCAGCAAGCCAGGCCTCCCTGTCCAACACCAACTCCCGGAGTTCACCCAGACTCACGTCCATCGAGTCAGTGATGCCATCCAGCCATCTCATCCTCTGTCATCCTCTGTCGTCCCCTTCTCCTTCTGCCCCCAATCCCTCCCAGCATCAGAGCCTTTTCCAATCAGTCAACTCTTCGCATGAGGTGGCCAAAGTACTGAAGTTTCGGCTTTAGCATCATTCCTTCCAAAGAAATCCCAGGGCTGATCTCCTTCAGAATGGACTGGCTGGATCTTCTTGCAGTCCAAGGGACTCTCAAGAGTCTTCTCCAACAACACAGTTCAAAAGCATCAATTCTTCGGCGCTCAGCCTTCTTCACAGTCCAACTCTCACATCCATACATGACCACTGGAAAAACCATAGCCTTGACTAGACGAACCTTTGTTGGCAAAGTAATGTCTCTGCTTTTGAATATGCTATCTAGGTTGGTCATAACTTTCCTTCCAAGGAGTTAAGTGTCTTTTAATTTCATGGCTGCAGTCACCATCTGCAGTGATTTTGGAGCCCAGAAAAATAAAGTCTGACACTGTTTCCCCATCTATTTCCCATACACAGCAAGCAGCTAAAGAATACTTGCGAGTCATGATACCGATTTTCATTTTAAGAAATATGAATTAAAATTCAGCAAGCGATCAGGACGGACTTGGTTCAGGTGCCCCTCTTGGGTGCAGAGTGCCTTAGCCAAGTGGAGGCTGGAGGCGTATTTAACTATGGGTGTGCTGGGGAAGTTAACATACATGAGATGGAAAGTGTCCAAAAACAAGTACTAAAGGGAGCTGTGATGTCCGTGTTGAGAGTACGAACAAGAGAGGTCTTATGGGTGAAAGCGAGAGGAGGAAGATGAGCTAGGTAATGGATAAGCAGTTTGTATGTTAGCGACCTCGGTAAGGAACAGATCAGGCTTAGTGGAGAGGAGAGTGGAAGTCTCACTGTGTAGTTGGAAGAGAAGAGGTTCCTAGAAAATAAGCCAGGTGCAGAGGTGGGGCAAGTTCAATTTTAAAAATGATAAACTGTGCAATTTAAGCTTACACTTGGGCATCCTAAGGGTATCAGTCTGAAGAGTGATACTAGAAACTTGGTATTTAAGGGAAGTTAGCCTGGGGACAGTCTGGAAAGAAATGGGGCTGGCATCAGCTAATGACAAACTCCCAGATCCTGCTCCTCAGGCAGATTATCCCTGGGGATGATCTCCCAGGGCTGGGGGTGGGTTGAGAAAACTATCCACTGGGAGCTTGGCTTGTTGGATCTATTCCAACCTTCTGTTTCACCCCCACACCCACCCCCATCTCCAAACAATGGACAAACCTGCTGGGACCTAATTAGGAACCTCTCCTGGTTTCCCCAATTCATGGGATAAATGAGAGAGAATTCCAGTTTGTCTTAACTGCAATGTGGGTTAAGCTTGTGACCCTCTCCACTCGGCCACAGCTGAGAGTGTACATTACTGAATGCCTGCCATGTGCCAGGAAGTATGTCAGGGGTGCTGAGTTTGCAAAGATGAATAAGTCAGGGGCTCACAAGGAGAAGGGGTTTGCAGTTAAACCTAAGCAGAAAGGGCTGAGTATCAACCTAAGATTTCTCTGGAGTTACTGGAAACTGTAAGAAAGAGATCTTAGGTTGCTGTCAAGCCCTTTCTGCTTGGGTTTCAAGGTCGACCATAACCTGGCTCTAGTAAACCTATCTCCTCATCTTGCAGTCATTTTCTGAATGAAATAATCACTTCAGATTTTTCAGCCACAGCTTCTGAAAACCCTTGTTTTTCCCAGGCTTCTTCAGCCTCTTCTGGCCACAGAACCCTTAAGAATTAGATGAAAACTGTGGCCTTTTCCCCAGATCAGGCTCTCAAAATTTTGCATACATTTAAGGGATTTATGATGGAGAAGGCAATGGCAACTCACTCCAGTCCTCTTGCCTGGAAAATCCCATGGACGGAGGAGTCTGGTGGGCTGCAGTCCATGGGGTCACTAAGAGTCGGACACGACTGAGTGACTTCACTTTCACTTTTCACTTTCATGCATTGGAGAAGGAAATGGCAACCCACTCCAGTGTTCTTGCCTGGAGAATCCCAGGGATGGGGGAGCCTGGTGGGCTGCCGTCTATGGGGTCGCACAGAGTTGGACATGACTGAAGCAACTTAGCAGCAGCAGCAGCAAGGGATTTATGAATCTCTTGAAGCTGTGAACTTCAGGTAATAACTCCTCAGCCTAATACAGTCTTAGATATGTAGCTCAGGATGTCTCAACAACACCTCTATTGACATTTGGGGTTGATTATTCTTTGTCCTAGGGGTGCTGTCCTGGGCATTGTAGGATGTTTGCTAGCATCCCTGTCCTCTATGCTTGAGATGATGGTAGCAACGCCCTCCCCATTCCCCAGTCGTAACAACCCAGAATATCTCCAGATAGTCCCAAATATCTCCTGGGAAGTGTGGGGCAAAATTGCCTCCAGTTGACAGCCATTCCCGGTGGCTCAGATGGTAAAGAATCTGCATGCAATGTGGGTGACTCAGATTCGACCCCTGGGTCAGAAAGTTTCCCCAGAGTAGGGTACGGCAACCCACTCTAGTACTCTTGCCTGGAGAATTCTGTGGTCAGAGGAACCTGGCAGACTACAGTCCATGGGGTCCAAAGTGTTAGAAATTACTGAGCGACAAAGGTTTTATCAAAACAATTTCTTTGCTGTTATTTAATTCATACTCCATCTTTTAAAGTTTTGTTCAGTTCAGTTCAGTAGCTCAGTTGTGCCCGACTCTTTGCGACCCCATGGACTGCAGCACTCCAGGTTTCCCTGTCCATCACCAACTCCCAGGGCTTGCTCAAACTCATGTCCATTTAGTCAGTGATGCCATCAAACCATCTCAGCCTCTGTCATCCCTTCTCCTCCCACCTTCAATCTTTCCCAGCATCAGGGTCTTTTTAATGAGTCAGTTCTTCGCATCAGCTGGCCAAAGTATTAGCGTTTCAGCTTCAGCATCAGTCCTTTTAACTCATAGTCAGGTTTCCTTTAGGAAACCTGATTTCCTTTAGGATTTTTTAGTAAAATGTTTTACTATTTTCATGCAAATTTTTTAAATGACTAGAGTCCACATGGACTCCCTTCTCTCTCTTTTCGTGATTTTGACATTTTTTTCACATGCTTTTTCATTTGATTTTCTTGAATACCCAACTGGATTATATGGTTTTAAAAGGAGGAACCCGGTATTATGTTTCTCTTATTCCCAGGAGGCTCAAACAGTAAAGAGACTGCCTGCAATGCAGGAGACCTGGGTTTGATCCTTGGGTTGGGAAGATCCCCTGGAGAAAGAAGTGGCAACCCACTCCAGTATTCTTGCCTGAAGAATCCCATGGACAGAGGAGCCTGATGGGCTACAGTCCATGGGATCACAAAGAGTCGGACACAACTGAGCGACTAACATTGTATTTTAAACACAATTTTGTAATTATGTTCTATTAAGCTTTATATTATTAAAAGTTTCAAATATACACAAAAGTAAAGAGAATAGTGTAGGGAACACTCAGGTACCCATCATCCAGCTTCACTTTTTTTTAATCAACTTATAGCCTATCTTGTAGTATTTTAATTTGTTTAATCTGTAATGACATTTTTTCAGAAAAAGAAAACTTTAACAGTTCTTTAACTTGACATTCTAGACCCTTAACTACCTTTATTAACTATTCAGTCACAATTTATTTAACTTCTAAACTGTTCCAAGGACTGTGCTGAAATACTGTAAGCATTTGCTATAGTAGATTACTTGCAATTCCCTATAGATGCTCTGCTGTTTCACATGCCTGTGAACATCATATAAGACACATTAATTCTCTTTTCCTGTATGAAAAGCCCACACTTCATTCCTACCTTGATTTTGTTCCCTTGTTGATCACCCATTTAGCTTTAAACCTCACTTTAAACAGTTTATTTTTTGATAATACATTTCCTGAAACCCTAGAGTAAGTTAATTGCTCCCAATCTTTATCACAATTGTTCCCTGTACTTCTGTTATTACACTTAACAAATTGAGGTTTAATTATCCATACATGACTCTCATTCACTCACCACCATTAGCTACTTGTGAGCAGGAAACATATTTTAATTGTTTCCATATTTCTAATACCTAGCACCTAGCATTTAGCCTGACACATAGAAGCCACTGAATGCATATTTATAGACTAAGTGAATGAATTTCCTAGCATAATGATTTCTATATAAATTAGTAAATAACATTTATTGAATTTAATTTAATAAACACAGTCCAAAGAATGTAACCAGCAGGAAAAACAAAAATATTAAAAAATACAGAGCTAAGGTAAGTTTAGAATGAGGTAGGATAGGAACTTTCCTGGTGGTCGAGCGGCCAAGACTCCATGCTTCCAATGCAGGGAGCCTGGGTTTGATCCCTGGTCAGTAAACTAGGTCCCACAGCCACAGTGAAGATCCTGCGTGCGGCAGCTAAGACCTGGAGCAGTGAAAAAAATGTTTTTTTAAAAAAGAATGAGATAGGATAAATGGGAGAGCTTCATATAGAACCTTTCCTGCCTTTCCCCTGAAACCCTATTCCCATCTCCATCCAAATGTCTTCAGTTCAGTTCAGTTCAGTTCAGTCACTCAGTCGTGTCCAACTCTGTTTGACCCCATGGACTGCAGCAAGCCAGGCTTCCCTGTCCATCACCAACTCCCAGAGCTTGCTCAAACTCATGTGCATCGAGTCAGTGATGCCATCCAACCATCGCATCCTCTGTTGTCCCCTTCTCCTGCCTTCAATCTTCCCCAGCATCTTGCATTTTGTCAAAAATATAGAGTAAATTGACCACTTTCCTTTCTTTTCTAAACTTTAAGCAGTCCTTAAGGCTCTAGTTATCTATTTCTTGGATCTGTCTTTGGTTTCAATTCTTAGGAATAAAATCTCATCTGCAAAGCTGCTGGGCTCATATGCTTCACAGGTTGCCAGTGGAACTCTGACATGAGCAAGGAACCCCAGCCAATACTCTTCCCAAGCTGTTACAGTATTCCAGAGCCAAGGTAATGAGATCCTCTTCTGCTTACTGACGTATTTGTCATCATCTGTCTTCTGCAGGTATGGGGAACTGCAATGTAAAAATGTGGAGAAGGGAGAATAGGGTTAGTTCAGGGAAGTGAAACTAATTCAGCATGGCCAGCACACAGGAGTTGAGTTGCACCAAGAACCTGGAAAGCTGGATGGGCACCACATCATGAAAAACATGTCATTCTCAGGAAGATGGACTGGTACCCTGAACGATTTTACCAGAAAACCTTCAGAACAGTATATTTTAAAAAAAATTATTTTCTTAATCAAAAGCTATATACATTCATAGAACATTTTACAAAAGACAGAAAATCATTCTTTTTTAAAAAATTAATTAATTTTGGTTGTGCTGGGTCTTTGTTGCTGTGCACAGGCCTTTTCTAGTTGTGGCTAGTGGAGGCAACTCTCTAGTTGCGGTGCGTGGGCTTCTCATTGCAGTGGCTTCTCTTGGTAGCAGAGTCTAGGCTCTAGGGCTTGTGGATTTCAGTAGTTGTGGCACATGAGGTTAGTAGTTGTGGCCCACAGGCATAGTTGCCCTGAGGCATGCGGAATTTTCCCAGACCAGAGATCGAACCAGTGTCCCCTGCATTGGCAAGTAGATTCTTTACCACTGGACCACCAGGGAAGTCTGAGAAAATTATTTTTAATTCAATCACCTGGAGATAATCTATTTCAAACATTGTGATAATGTTCTTTCAAACTTTCTGACATATAAACATGAATGCATATCAAAAAGAAAACAAATAAAGCTTATACTATATATATATATATTTTTTTTTATTGCTTTTTAACTTGTCTTTTCATAAACATTTCCTGATCAATCAGTTGCCTTTTAAAGCATGATTTTTGATGGGCTACACAGTATTCTATCACATGGATGCATTACAAGTTATTTAATTACTTCCGTATTATTGGGGATTTAGGCTGTTTTAGTTCTTTTTGCTCGGAGAAGGCAATGGCACTCCACTCCAGCACTCTTGCCTGGAAAATCCCATGGACGGAGGAACCTGGTGGGCTACAGTCCATGGGGTCGCTAAGAGTATGGACACGACTGAGCGACTTCACTTTCACTTTTCACTTTCATGCATTGGAGAGGGAAATGGCAACCCACTCCAGTGTTCTTGCCTGGAGAATCCCAGGGACGGGGGAGCCTGGTGGGCTGCCGTCTATGGGGTCGCACAGAGCTGGACACGACTGAAGTGACTTAGCAGTTCCATCATAGAATGTCTTCTCAAATCTTTCATCCTTATTCAAAGTTCTTGTTCTTTTAAAATATTTGCAGCTTAGTTTCTTGACTTGATTTTGTATGTATGTTTGTTACTAGTAAATTTGAACTTATTTTTCATGTGTTTATTGGGCATTTGTGTTTCTTTTTATTTTTTTAAGATTCCCTATTCATATTGTTTGCTAACTTTTATTTTTGGCTATCAACTTGATCATATTGCTTATGGTGTTATTGACTTTTATGTAATTAACAATGTTAAGAAGCCAAATCTACCCATCTTTTTCTTTATGGCTTCCTCCTTTGCTTTTTAGCTTAGTAAGTTCCTCCACTTTCATGCTGCCAGATTCCAAGAGATTTTTGCTCAAATAAATTCTTAAAAGAGTGGGAGAGCTGAGATATATAATTTATTTTTTGGTTATGCTGGGTCATTACTTCTAGCCATCTTTTCCTAGAGTTGAAGAGTGGGAGCTGCTCTTAGTTGTGGTGTGCAGGCTTCTCATTGGGGTGGCCTCACCCCTTGTCAAGCACAGGTTTCAGTACTTGCAGCACCGTGAGCTCAGAAGTTCTGGCTCTCCGGCTCTAGAACATGGACTCAGCAGTTGTGGTACATGGGTTTAGTCACAGCTTTAGAATCCTCCTGGCCCAGGGATTGAACCCATGTCTCCTGCATTGGCAGGCAGACTCTCATCCACTGTGACATCAGAGAAGTCCCAATTTTTTTTTAACATGTATTTCCTCTAGCTCTTTTAAGATCTTGTGACAATGTGAGAGTTGTAATCCTCCCTCCCTGATACAGTTAATCAGTTATCAGACACAGTTTATTGCATGCTCCATCCGTGGATCCAAATGCTACCCTTATAATTGCTCCTATCATCCTCTTGGTATTTCATCTATTGAGAGTTACTGGAATGAGGACAGTAATAAAAACCATAGGAATAAACAGTAGTACTGCAGCTGTGAACATTTAGACCAGGCAGAGGAAGGACAGGAAAAGACTTGTGCCTGTTAATATTATGGTGATTGCTATAGGTTTTTAGTTTGCTGCTGTGCTGCTAAGTCACTTCAGTCGTGTCTGACTCTGTGCGACCCCATAGACACCAGGCTCCCCCGTCCCTGGGATTCTCCAGGCAAGAACACTGCAGTGGGTTGCCATTTCCTTCTCCAATGCATGAAAGTGAAAAGTGAAAGTGAAGTCGCTCAGTTGGGTCCAACTCTTTGTGACCCCACGGACTGCAGCCTACCAGGCTCCTCCATCCATGGGATTTTCCAGGCAAGAGTACTGGAGTGGGGTGCCATTGCCTTCTCCGGGTTTTTAGTTTAGTAGTGGATTAACCAAATATGTAACTTTCAACATGATTGTTCATTGAAATACATAACTGAAAAAGTAAGAGAAGTCGCTCAGGAGTGGGTTGCCATTTCCTTCTCCAAGGGATCCTCCTGACCCCAGAATCGAAACCGGGTTTCCCGCATTCTAGGCAGATGCTTTACCGTCTGAGCCACCAGGGAAATCCTCAAAAAAGTGAAAGAGCAGGAAAAATAAAGCAGGGCACTCTTCCCCAAATAACTTAAAATCTATAAACCTAATTCCACCATCGTTTCGCGAGCCATCTAATCACATGGACCACTGTTCTTTAAACAGCCCTCGGGTATAAAATTTGAGAGAGGAAGTTCAGATGAAGGTCTTGAGTCTTCGCTTGGAGAAAACTAAACTTCAATTTTAAACGTGGCGCTCATCACTATCGCAATAAGTACTACAGACACAGCATCGCCCCCACATTTTCATATTAACCTCTCCTGGCGGCTAAGGTAATTGCGACAGGGAGAAACGATCATCTCTAGCGTTTTGATCACCAGATTCCTCTTTTTTTCCCTTTTGCAAAGGACCGTTAAACGTGGTACCGGGAGACGTTAGGCCGCAAAAGAAAGGGTTATTTTTTTTCCTCGAACGGTGGCTTTCGTAAGTGCAAAGATACCAAAGTTGAGAGACACAGGTTACACCAGAGAACTTCCTGAAGTCGCCGATGCCCCCTGGGTGGGAGTCTGAGATGCTTGGCCAGCCGAAACGAGGCTCGCGCTGCCCTGACAAGCCCCTGGATCCCGCGCGGCTCCCGGCCCCGCCCCGGCCCGCCCTCGGCCCCGGTCGCCCCCGCCCAGGCCCGGCCCAGGCCCCGCCCCCGAGGCCCAGCCGCCGTGACGTGAAGGTCTGGAGGGGGTGCGAGGCCGCGCAGCCGGGCTAATTGCCGGAACTGGAACGGTCTGCTGGGCCCCGGGCGCGCGCGCTCTTCGGGGCTAGCAGGTGTGCAGCGAGTGCATCTGAGAAGTGATGGCCCCAGGCGCGGGCGACCCAGGGTAGCGCTGGCGAGACGGCGGGGCCCGGCCCGGGCAGCGATGGGGCTCCTTCGGCTGCTTCTCATCGTGGTGCTGGCTTCGGTAACCCGGGCGGCCGGCGGAGCTGAGATCGTCGGAAACTCCAGCGAGGGTAAGGTCGGGGACTCCTGACTTCTGCAACCCAAACTTGGTCTTGCATTTATTGCAGGGTCAAAATCGGCCCTTGGGGTCAGTCCACTACGCCGGGGAGGCGGTGCGTTCAGAACTGGCAGGAATGGATCGAGATCCTTTCCTGCAGGAGGCAAGTCCTATTGGCTAAGAAGGCCCTACTGCCAACCTCCTAATCTATACTGGGGAAATGAGAAGAGATAGGAAACCCGCTTGTTCAGACACATTATTCTCTCCCTTAGGGCGTAGCCATGTTTGCAGGTTTAATTTAACACCGTAAAACACCCTCTTGCTCGCAAGTGGCTCATCTGAACCTCTGGACTGCGAAGCTTGATAAGGCCAAGCTACCGCGGTTCTTGTACTCCCCCAATCTAGATGCTTTTCAAATTCGTTATCCTCGGCGGAGTTTCAGAGGAAAAGTGAACCCAGAATGGGACTTCAGTTCATAGGTCATGTGTTTGGTGACTGGATCTTAGCACTAGTTGGTGTTTTGTTAATGTAAACTGTAAAAAGCAGTAATTGTACCACGCTGATAATCATGTGCTTTTCCGTGTCGTGAGGTCAAGAGTATTTTGGTTATGTATTGAGCTTAAGAGACTAGTTATAATTCTGAAACATGACATTTTCTGAATAAATGTGATTGTGCTTCTAAATGCTTATCTGTGAAACGTTCTGTGCAAACTGAATCCTAGAATTTTTGCCTAGGACTTAAGACCAAAGCTGAAAAGGGCAGTTATACTTTTGAAGAAGAAGGAAAAAAAAAGCCTTGTTTCTAACAAGGCACTCACATTCACTGCGTGCAGTATGTGCCAGGTGCTTTTCATGGCAGTGTTGTTTACGCCTCACAACCCTATGAGATAATTACTGTCCCTTGCTGGTGGAGGATGAAGCTGAGACCCAGGATGATGCTCACTGCAGGAGTAAACAGCTCAGTGGGGCACAGGTAGCTATGAACCCGTGTGTCATGTAAATTTCATGGTCCTCCCCTTCTACAAAGCTGCCCTCCAATGAGAATGCTTTATTTAGTATGGTGCTTTACCCTTAATTCTTCTCTGAATTCTTATTCCTTGAAATAGAATCTCTTCTCCCTTCCTCATCAGGCCAGCTCCATTCTTCCAAGGAGAAGAGTCTGAGAGATTAGAGTGTGCAGATGATCAGACTCGTGAAGTAATTTATGAGAAATTAATGTTTTTCAGATGCTGTTTCTCACCTCCTTTCTGTGATTACAGCCACTAGCATTTCCTCAGCCACGTTATTCTTCTGCCTTTGCATCAGTATTGTTGTTCTGGGTAGAAGAAGGGCAGCATGTGGGAACTTGACTGCTGAGCAGTAATGAAACCTGATATTCTCCACATCTGTCAGGTAGAGATCAGAGTGGGAATTAACAGAGACACTTCAGCACTTGCATGATCCTCCTGGAAAACGGCTGGATTTTTATTGGAAGATTCTGGTAACTTGAGTGAAGTGAGTGAGTGGAAGTCGCTCAGTCGTGTCCAACTCTTTGCGACCCCATGGACTATACAGTCCATGGAATTCTCCAGGCCAGAATACTGGAGTGAGTAGCCTTTCCCTTCTCCAGGGGATCTTCCCAACCCAGGGATTGAGCCCAGGTCTCCCGCGTTGCAGGTGGATTCTTTACAACTGAGCCACCAGGGAGCAAGTGCCATAGGTTAGAAGGATTTACCCATTTTATAGCAGGATAAGCTAATTTGATACCTTGTGTGGTGGTTTAGAAGCTAAGGGAAACTTTAAAGGTGGCAGATTGAGTTTCTAGGATGTCTGAGGATGGTGACCAGTGGGGCACAGGAGATGAATCATACATCTAAACAGTTTTCCCTTCTCTTGGAGTCCCGGTTCCCTGCTACCCTTAACACCTTTAATTCAGTATTATTTCAGGTTCATAACTAGTAACTCACATGGAACTTACCCAGTAATTGGAGTTTAGCATCATGCCCTTTGAACCTTCTCAAGTGCCTTGCAGGCCACTTGTGTAGTTAGTTGCAAGTGTTCACTTTCTCTCAAAAGTGTGTATATGTTTGTGTTTCTTTTCATCTTTTAGGGCTAATGAAAATCCATAAGAAGGTATCAGTGAGAAATTGGGAGGACAGTTGAATGCCAGCCAGCTCAAGTGGCTGAACTATTTTTAATACTCCATCTGAAGAGAATTATGAAGTGTTGACAGATCTCTCCTACAATTTGTTGTGCTAAAGCACAAACGTAAAGAGATATGTTTTAGTAAAATAGTAAAAAGGAAGAGTTGGAAAATGTTAAGGTTGCACATTTAGGTTCGGATTGAGAAAGAAAAGGAAAATATTGGAATTAGGCAGCTCCTTTTAGAAAGGTATTATTGGAAAGAAGGCATTCCCAGGTGGCTCAGTGGTAAAGAATCCACATGCAATGCAGGGGACATGAGTTTGATCAATCCCTGGGTTGGGAAGATCCCCTGGAAGAGGAAATGGCAAGCCAGTCCAGTGTTCTTGTCTGGGAAATCCCATGGACAGAGGAGCTTGGTGGGTTGCAGTCCATAGGGTTGCAAAGTCAGACATGATTGAGCCACTGAGCACGCACGCACACACGCGCACATTTTTTTTTCCACACACACATATTGAAAATAAAAAATGACTCTGGGGTAGGAAAGGAAGAAGACTATGAAAATAGAAAAGGATCCCCTGCTGTGGGTTAGATGGCAAGAAATATTTTTGGCAGACAAGGCAGAGGTACTGCTTTTTACAGAAGAGCTACAACCTGAGTGCTCCGTCTCCTGATAGCCATTTGCCCTGTAATATCCTTTGATGTGCTGTCTTTCCCACCCACCCCCAAGTCATAAGACCTAAATATCCCTCATAAAATGTTTCTGATGCATCCTTTTCCAGATGACTTTGAGGTGCAGTTAAGTTCCTGTTAACCTCTTCAGGATGTGTTTTGTATGCGTGTCTTCTTTTGCCATATATGTTTTTATGAGTAGTGATTGAATGCAGTTTCTGCCAGGCGGGATTGTTAGTTGTCTTGACTTTCAGTGTTTTTCCCTGTCACTCTATGGAAGTCACTTTCTCAAGGCTGTTTATAATGGATGTGCTGGGCATTTATCCATGTTAGACCTCTTCTTTTCACTAGTGTATTTGTAACAGAACCATACTGACTGCCTTCATATTTTTTTATTGGTAACTACATGAACCTCTGAAACATTGGAAAGCTAATGGAAGTTAATAATGATGTTTTGTTGTGCAGTACTGGATAGTTTACAAATATTTTTCCCATTTGATACTTTTAGCAGCCATTTGATGTATGTAGTACAGTTGCCTGCATTTTACCACGAGGGAACTGAGGTCCAGAGGAAATAATTCCTTGCCCAAGGTCACAAAATTCAGCCATCATTTACCAAACACTTATCACATGCCAGTCAGTTGCCTGGGACTGTTTGAGGCCCTGGAATATCAAATATGACAAAGCCCTGCAAGTCAGGACTCAAACCATAACTGGTTTAACATGCAACCTTCTATAAAAATTGTGAAATGGCTCTTGGATTGCCTGTGTAATGCTGCCAAAGAATTTTCACACAGAAATTAGATAAAGGTAACTAAGGGTAGGAAAAAATATAATTATCCTTCCCTGGTTCATCAAGCATTGTGTTAGGAGTTCTCACACCTGGCAGAACATTAGAATCACCTGGAGTGCCTTGAAAAAAGGCATGTTGATAAAGAGACAACTAGAAATTGAAATATAAAAAGCAAATTTATAATACCATCAAGAAACATTAAATATTTAGAGATGATTATAATGGAATATGAAACATCTCTACACAGAAAACTATACAATGTTCTTGAGATAAATTAAGAAACTTAATAGAGGGATATCTCAAAATCACAGAAGAATCCCATGTTATAAAGATATTATAAAGATATCATTTCTTCCTAAATTAATACTTTCAGTGCCATCCCAATCAAATTTCTACAGGTTTTTGTTTTGTTTTGTGAAAATTGACAAGTTGGTTTCTAACATTTATGTGGAAATGAAAAAGGGCAAAAAATAGTCAAGACAGTCTTGAAGAACAAATTTAGGGCAGAAATTAAGACTGTGATATTGATGTTAGGATAGGCAAATAGAGCAATGGTACAAAGTTAAGAGTTCAGAAACCCACACCTGGTCACTTGACCTATGTCAGAGGTGGAATTTCTGAGCAGTAGGAAAACTACTTTCAACAAAGTTGCTATGGCAGCAGGATATTCCTATGGGAAATGAACCTTGACTCTAGCCTCACACCCTGTGTAAAAGTCAGTTTCAGGTTGATTTTAGACTTCAGTGTGAAAGGTAGAACAAAGTTCTAGAGGTTAACATGGGGAATGTATCTTTATAATCTTGAATTATTTTGGCAGATAATTCTTTAAAATAATAAAGGAAAAACTTGAGAAACGGGACTACATTAAAACGAAAACTTCTCTTCATCTCAAGGAAACAGGAGAGTGAAAAGACAAGCTATAAGAGTGGAGAAGATATTTGCAACATATCTGACAGAATACTCATATCAGTGATGCCTACAGAGTTCCTAAAATTCAGTAAGGACAGATAATCCAGTTTTTCACATGGGAAAAAGGCTTGAATAGACTCTTTCACTGGAGAAGGAAATGGCAACCTACTCCAGTATTCTTGTCTGAGAAATCCCATGGACAGAGGAGCCTGGTGGGCTACAGTCGATGAAGTCACAAAGAGTTGGACACAACTGAGACGCTAGACAACAAGACCCTTTCATAGAGAGGATATTTAAATAGCCAATAAGTAAAACAAACTATTCTTACCAAGTGTTGGTGAGCATCTTGGATTACTGAAATGCTCTCTCATAGATTGATGAGGGTCAAAATTGGCAAAACAATGTTGGATAACTCGGAGAGTACCTACTAAAATTGAACATAAGTAAACCCTGTATCCTGATAATTCTACTCATAGGTTCTCCCAGTAGAAATGTGTACATGTACACCAAAAGATACATACAAGAATGCCTAAATGGAGTGATTTATAATTACTCCAAACTAGAAATAATCTAAGTGTTCATTAACAGAATAGATAAATACATTGTGGTACATTTATTTCGTGATGTATACAACAATGGAAGTGAGTGAATAGTGGTTACTACAGCAACTGGGATGAATCTCACAAATAAAATGTTGATTTTTTAAAAACTAGCCATAAAAGAATTCATGATGTATGAGTCTGTTTCATTAAATTTCCAAAAGAGCCCATCTGTGGTTTTAGAAGTGAGGATCACGGTTACCTCTGGGAAGGAGGGAAGAGACAGTGACTGGAAGGAGAGGTTAGAATGCTGTTTCTTGACCTGGATGTGTAAACTTTGTGCCCTTATCTGCATGCATTTATTACAATAAATATTTGCTTTGTAATTGATACTTGGGCCCTAACCCCAAGGATTTTGACTTATCTGGAGAGGAACCCAGGCAACAATATCTTTAAAAAAGCGCCTTCAGATAATTGTAATGTACAACTGAAAATTGCTTTCTAATAAGGACACCTGATGAGTACTATAGAAAATATGAAAAACAGGAAATGTGTAAAGAAAATATCATTTAAAGTATACCCCAGAGATACAAAGTGACTGGTTTGTTAAATATTTAGCCAGTTTGTTAAATGCAATGTCTCTCCCCTTTGTTCTCGGGCTTCTGCTTGGTTCTTGCCAGAGGCATTTGGGGAAAGAGGGTTGGTGAGGCATCATCTTCCTTTTGGAAGCTTTTGAAAATCTGTAAAATAATAGATGAAAGTTGTAATTGTTTCTGAAATGCTACATGTTTTTCTTGAAGAAGTCAGAAGCAAAGGCTGTAACTTACTGTTTTGGTCCTGGTCATTATATTTTCTTACAGAAGCTGTTTGTTTTCATTTCTCATTCTCTTAAGGAGAACAAGACTTCTTAGGTATTTTAACCATTTAGGATCAAAGGTGATCTGCTACACTGTCACAGCAAAAACCTTCTCAAGTAGGTTTATTGCTGATATACACACATATATGTATATATATATATATTTTTTTTTTTTTGGTAAGATATATATAGAGTGATTTTATTTCTTGTGCTTCCCAGGTGGCTCAGCGGTAAAGTATCCATTTGCAACGCAGGAGATGCAGAAAACCTGGGTTCGATACCTGAGTCTGATTCCTGGGTTGGCAAGATTCCCTGGAGCGGGAAATGGCAACTCACTCCAGTTTTCTTGGCTGGAAAATCCCATGGACAGAGGAGCTTTGTGGGTCCATGCTGTTACAAAAGAGTCAGACACAACTTAGTGACTATACAACAGAAAAATTTTATTTCTTATTTTTTATTCATGCTGGAATGGTAACAGCATATATATTTATTAATAAGGGATTGGTTGGGGACTTCCTTGGCATTCCAGTGGCTAAGACTTTGCCTTCCAATGCAGCAGTATGGGTTTGATCCTTGGTTGGGCAACTAAGATCTCACATGCCTCTCGACCATAAAAACCAAAACATAAAACAGAAGCAGTATTGTTACAAATTCAATAAAGACTTTAAAAATGGTTTACATCAAAAAATAATAATAGATTGGTTGAATAATCATGGTGACATAGAATGTAATGTTATATAACCTTTAAGCTGGTAAAACTAGGATTGTGTGTTGATGTGGAAAGATATCTAAGATCTAGAAGATGGGCTATACCAAGACATATTTGTGTTTTTCTTTTTCCCATTTACATGGAGATGCTTATGCTGATATCTCCTAAATCCTGAAAGATTATACCAATCTGTTAATAGTAAGTTTTTTCTGCACAGTGTACTTGCTGGAGGAATTAACTTTCTGTACATTTCTTGCATTTTTGTTGTTGTTTTTCAGTCGTGTCCGACTCTGCGACTCCATGGACTGCAGCACACCAGGCTTCCCTGTCCATCACCAACTCCCGGAGCTTGCTCAAACTCATGCCCACTGAGTCGGTGATGCCATCCAATTGTCTCATCCTCTGTCATCCCCTTCTCCTTTTGCCTTCAGTCTTTCTCAGCATCAGGGTCTTTTCTAGTGAGTCAGTTCTTCTCATCAGGTGGCCAAAGTATTGGAGCTTCAGCTTCAGCAGCCATCCTTCCAATGAATATTCCGGGTTGATTTCCTTTAGAATTGACTGGTTTGATGTCCTTACCTTCCAAGGGACTTTCAAGAGTCTTCTCCAGCACCACAGTTCGAAGGCATCAATTCTTTGGCACTCAGCCATTTTTATTATCCAACTCACATCCATACATTACTACTGAAAAAAATCATAGTTTTGACTATACACACCTTTGTTGGCAAAGTAATGTCTGTGCTTTTTAATACGCTGTCTAGGTTTGTCATAGCTTTTCTTCCAAAGAGCAAGCATCTTTTAATTTCATGGCTGCAGTCACCATCTGCAGTGATTTTGGAACCCAAGAAAATAAAGTCTCTCACTATTTCCATTCTTCCCCCATCTATTTGCCATGAAGTGATGGCATGATCTTATTTTTAAATATGATCAGCCTTTTTAAATATGGTTATATATGATCTGAAAAAAATTACCATTTTGAGGGAAGAACATAAGTGACAGAAGTGTTGAGAGTGTCACCATTTTATCTAGGTTGGATGTGTCCCTATTTTATAAGTTTCAGATGAAGAGTTAAGGTAGAACTTGTGTTTTGAGTGCCATCAAAGAAGGAGATTTTCTCCAGATTGTGCATTTTCTTTCTGGTAAGAACACCTCATGATCACTATAGACATTTTATAAACAATGAAATATGTAAAGAAAAATTGGGGGAATTCTCTGATGGTCTAGTTAGAACTCTGCACTTTCAATGGGGAGGGCCCATGTTCAGTCCCTGTTGTGGAACTAAGATCACATAGTCAAAAAAAAAAAAAAAAAGAAAAGAAAAATCACTTAGCATACATTCCCAGAAATACCTACTTTTATTACCTCTAGTTATTTTGTTAAGTTACCAGTTGTTTAGTAATATATTTTTATTTCTATGGTTGTGTCTTTCCCTGCTGTCTTTTAAATCACTGGAAGTTTTTGCTTCTCCAAGTATTTCTGAGTTGTGATAGATTAAGGAAAGGTTAAGAAAACCAAGATTTCACTAGTTGATAGCATCAATCTCTTTTAGGGCTTGTAAAGGTTAGAAATGGTTTTTCTAATAGTCATGTATGGATGTGAGAGTTGGACTGTAAAGAAAGCTGAACACTGAAGAATTGATGCTTTTGAACTGTGGTGTTGGAGAAGACTCTTGAGAGTCCCTTGGACTGCAAGGAGATCAAATCAGTCTATCCTAAAGGAAATCAGTCCTGAATACTCATTGGAAGGACAGATGCTGAAGCTGAAACTCCAATCCTTTGGCCACTTGATGCGAAGAATTGCCTCACTGGAAAAGACCCTGATGCTGGGAAAGATTAAAGGCAGGAGGAGAAGGGGACAACAGAGGATGGGATAGTTGGATGGCATCACCAACTCAATGGACATGAGTTTGCGCAAGCTCTGAGAGTTGGTGATGGACAGGGAAGCCTGGCGTGCTGCAGTCCATGGGGTCACAAGGAGCTGGACATGACTGAGTGACTGAACTGACTGAAAGGTTCTACAGAGCATTTTGATTCAAGGCCCATGTAATGGGAGACAGACATAAAGATTATCAAAAGAGTTTCCAAGACAGGCTTAGGGGCAAATTTAAGTGTTAAGTGATAATAGCCTTTATGAATTTGCTTACATCAGTTTTGGTCACAATACCCAAGAGGCAGAGTGACTAGTTCAGCAGAATACTTAAATAAATATTTGTCAAATAGAGAAAATGGGGTGGGGAGGCTCTGAAAACACAAAAACTGAAAATGTAACTAGAAAATGCAGGCCAGTAAATGAACTGAGTGCTGTGGACAGTTCAAGGATGGAAATCTAATTAATTCCTAGGAAAACAAATTGATCCTGCTCTGAGTTTTGTAGACTAGAATTTATGGATAATTTTAAGACTTGGAAGATGGCGGATGGATGATACTAAAATTAAAGTGCAAAACATGAAAGGTTTTTAGGGCCATTTACTGAGATCCACTTAATTTTATATATAATTTTGGTTTCCTCGTAAAGTAATCTGGAGACGGAAATGGCAACCCACTCCAGTGTTCTTGCCTGAGAAATCCCATGGACAGTGGGCTAACATCCATGGGGTCGCAAAGAGTTGGACATGACTTAGAGACTGAGCACAATAGAGTAATCATGGTGATGGGAAGGTCTAGGATATATTAAAGTGCTTTCCTTACTCCCTTTAAAAAAACAAAACAGGAAACTCGCCATTTTTTCCAGACTTTCTGTTGATTCTATTAGTCACTTCCTAATATTTTTACCTCTATTTGGGCTGGAGTTTTGTTCCACATAAAAGATGAAATGTCTTTCTTGTTACATAAATAAGAAAATACACCACATTCATTAAAATTTTCTCTGGATTTTTAGAAATTAAATTATAACCACAAATAACCTTTTGTCATCAGTTTAAAAAATTAAGTTACAAAGGTACTATAGAGAATAACTTTTATTCTGGGCTTCCCGGGTGGCTCAGTGTCTGCCAAGCAGGAGACAGGGGTTCGACTCCCAGGCCAGGAAGATCCTCTGAGGAAGGAAATGGCAGCCCATTCCCTTATTTTTGCCCTGGAAATCCCATGGACAGAGGAATCTGATGGGCTACAGTCCAGGGGTTTGCAAAGAGTTGGATTCAACTTAGGGACTAAACAACAACAACAAAAACCTTTATTCTCATCCACTATTTATATGTTCTGTTTGGCTTTCTTCGTTAGCCTTTCTTAATATTCTCTTTTTTTTATCATCCAGATGGAGTACTTGTGTTAACAACAAAAACAGCAGAAAGTATTGAAAAAGTTAGTTTTCTTTGGAAATGGTACATAAGAATGAGTTAGGAAGTTATTTAGTGTCTGGAGTGTTTCATTCAGCTCCAACTGACTCAAATTTCTTTCTTTAAAAAAAAAAAAATGATTGTTCCACTCTAAGACTCTGGTGAATATAATCTTTACCTCATTGACTCCTTTTCATCTATATTAAATTGAAATATTTTGGTTTATTTTTAGACTCTGACACCCAAGCCTGCTTATGTAATGCTTGTGAACTCTGCTGGTTATGCAGAGATACACTGACTCTAGGGCAGAGGGTGAGATTGGAACCCAGAACCACACAGAAGTCAAAGCTGCCTATTTAGTGGATTCCTTGAGAATTAGGTTGGAAAAGGAAAGAAGTGGTGAGCAGCTACAATAAAGACACACAGAGTGAATGAAATACAGCCAGACAGTGGAGGCAGGTCAGCAGGTGGGAAAGCCTAGATGAGGTGTTGGAAAACTTGTTATACTTATGTGGACTCTGAACTTGATCCTTCAACAAACAAACAAAAAACTCCTTGAAGACCTGTTTTTCATGAAGTACCTGGTGTGGACACTCAATACACATTTTTGCCCACGTTGATGACACTTTCCTTTACAAGCTGGGTAATATAGTCCTGTTAGACAGATGAAGAAATTGAGGTTTAAGGGAATTAAGTAACTTTTCTGAGATCACATAGCTAGTAACGGGTGGGATAAAACTGAAGCCAGATGTGTGTCTCTAGCTGGACTGATTTCAGAATATATTGTTTAGTACCAGTGCATTTACAATTGGTGGTAACTCATGAGGGTTGTTAATCCTTAAATTCAGGGATTCTGTTCTGAATAGAGCTGTTATTGCTGCTACCAAAAGAGGGATTTTCCTGGGCCCTGGAAGCCGAGCACCTTGAACATCCTGGTGCCTGCATCTTTGGAAATACAGTTCTTCCCCTTCAGTTCTCAGTTCCACCCTTCCCAGATGAGTCACCTTGGGCGGGGGTGGGGGGAGGTTTATGAGGGCGTGGGGATTGCTGTGCTGCCTTTTAAGCTTCATTGTCCTCATTAGTGAATAGGGCTCAACAGTTTTTTTCTGAGGATTAAATTAACCTTGCATGTGTGTTTAAGTATACAATTCCTACAAATTGGTTACAGAGGTATGAATGTTATAATGAAACATTTCTCCCCTTGTAGGTCTTCTGGAATTTTCTGTGGGGAAATTTAGATACCTGGAGCTCAAGAAGCCCTTTCCAGAGGAAGCTATTTTGCGTCATATTTCCAGCAATGTCACTTTTATTATTTTCCAAATACACTCACAGTATCAGAATACAACAATTTCTTTTTCTGAGGTAAGTACAAAGAGTTACTTCCATAAAAGCCATTTCCACAGTTTGGTATCTTGTATTTAGTGTGAGCATTAGAAATTAACGCCTCTTTATGTGTTAAATTTTTAAAAGATCAAGATTGAGTCCTGTCAAGTTAGTAATTTAGGCTGGCTAGGAGGTGAATATTTCACGCCTTTCTTGAATAGTGACCTCTGACCTAAAGGAGGGGTGATGCTGCTGAGTTTGGAGGGAGGGCGGCTTGTACCAAATGTCTCCTGCCTGCAGTTAAGCTTTCCCCATATTTCCCACCTTTTCTTTTTCTTAATCCTACTGGGTCCTCAGTGATTTTTACCTCAGAATACATTTTAATGGATTTCTGTGGTCTTTTAGCCATTTAGCCTTGAAGTTTACTAAGACACCTAATAGGATCAGCTTTATTCTTTAGAGTTTCATTGAAACAAAAGAATCCTAACTCTTAGTTTAACCAGAGCAGTGCTGTGCTCCCAGCAGCATTTGGGACCCTCTTACAGAGGTCCTCACTAAACCCCTGAGCCTCAACCTCGTCTCTGGGAAGTTTTCAAATATCCTGAATCAGCTGAAGCCATTAAGGCTTTGCCATTTCTGTTACCCTTTACAGATCTTCTTATTTTTAATCCATATGACCCCTTAGACTAATACATGAATTTCACTCTGTATGAAGTTGTGCTGCATTTTTATCTGTCCTCAGCCTACCTTCTGGCATCCCTTGTAGCTCAGCTGGTAAAGAATCTGCCTGCAGTGCAGGACACCCTGGTTCGATTCCTGGGTTGGGAAGATCCCCCTGAAGGAGGGTATGGCAATGGACTCCAATATTCTTGCCTGGAGAATCCCCATGGACAGAGGAGCCTGGCGGGCTACAGTCTATGGGGGTCGCAAAGGGTCAGACATGACTGAGAAACTCAGCACAGCACAAGCGTACCTTCTAATATTCTGGAATTTGCTAAACGAAGCTGTCTTCATCCAGTCTCTATATATTTTATGGACATTTGTCATTGCGTCTTTCACACTAAGTGTTTTATAATTTTTGTTCCTGCCTTCCTGCCCCTACCACAAAGGTTTTGAAGGGGTGTGTGTGTGTGTGTGATGGTTTGATAGACTAGATATGGGGGCTTTCCTGCTGGCTGTGTGGTAAAGAGTCCTCCTGCCAATGCAAGAGACATGGGTTCAATCCCTGATTCAGGAAGATCCCACATGCTATGGAGCACAACTAAGCCCATGCGCCAGAACTGTTGAGCTGTGCTCTAGAGCCCGGGAGCCACAACTAGTGAGCCCATGTGCTGCACCTGCTGCAGCCTGAGCACCCTAGAGCTGGTGCTCTGCCGCAAGGGAAGCCACCATCATGAGAAGCCTATGCCCTGCACCTAGAGAGTAGTCCCTGCTCACACAAGTAGAGAAAAGCCCATGCAGCAATTAAGACCCAGCACAGCCAAAAAGTAATAGACTAGAAGTGCAAGGGTTTGATCGAGGAAACGAGGAAAAAATAAATTATACTAGTTGAAGATATAATAGTGTATATGACCCATTCATTGCTTTTGTGGGAGTTCTTTGCAGCCAGAGCAGAAATCAAAGCATGTTGAATTTCATAACTTTCTTAGAAGGAAAAAACATTCTCATTCTTCAGGGGGAAGCCAAGTTTTTTTATGGCACTAAATTCAAAGGGAAACTTTCTATTCAGGCACTTACCTAGGAGACACAGTAAAATGGCACATAGATGATTTCCTTCTTAATAACATCACAGCAAAGACGATTTCCTTCTTAATAACATCACAGCAAAGACAACGTTTGAAGGAAGAGACGGGATGGAGAAAAAAATGCAGTTATATTTATTGCATGCCCAGTGTGTGCTAGGCCAGTGATCCTTGAGCTCCTGGGCCCAAAGACTTGGTGTCTGCTGAAATCGTGCACTCTCTACCTGGCAGAATGTATGACTACATCTGTATAATTACATGGGGGTCTCTGGAAATGCATTGAGCCTCCTAGTTAGGACCCCTTGCATTTGATTTTCCGTGTAGTTAATTTAATTCTTGTAACAGTTTGTCCAAGCAGTCCTAATGTTTATCTTTACTTTGGAAGAAACGGTGAAGAAACCCCTTCACCTAAAGAAACCCTTTAGGTGAAGGGGTACCTGCATGACTGATGTGACAAAAGTGGCCTGGATGAGCAGCATCTTGGGTCTCAGTTTTCATGCAGAAAGGATCTTGCTGCTGCTAAGTCACTTCAGTCATGTCCGACTCTGTGCGACCCCATAGACTGCAGCCCACCAGGCTCCACCGTCCCTGGGATTCTCCAGGCAAGAACACTGGAGTGGGTTGCCATTTCCTTCTCCAGTGCATGAAAGTGAAAAGTGAAAGTGAAGTCGCTCAGTCCTGTCCGACTCTTTGCGACCCCATGCAGCCTACCGGGCTCCTCCATCCATGGGATTTTCCAGGAAGAGTACTGGAGTGGGCTGCCACTTAGTTATCCTTAATGATAACCATGTTCCTTTCTTGGGCTGCCTTTAGTTCTCACTAAATTTATACTGCTGAGAAGATGATAACCAGAACTGTGCATAATTCTAGAAGGGAGTAGTCTGCATGAAGAGAGCTGTTTCTGTTGTAACTTCCTGATGACTTGTGGCATCTTGGAGTTTTGGGGTCATCTTGGCAGTGAGTTCTTTGAAACTTTTGACCCTTAAGTTCCTTGGTCATTCTCTCTTATGCTTGTCAAATTGAAACTCATGTGGCTCTTTTTTCTTCCCATTTCCTTCTTGTTCAGTTGCTTAGTCGTGTTTGACTCTTTGTGACCCCATGGACTGCAGCCCACCACCAGGCTTCCCTGTCCTTCACTATCTGCCAAAGTTTGCTCAAACTCATGTCCATCGAGTCAGTGATGTCATCTAACCATCTCATCCTCTGTCACCCTCTTCTCCTCTTGCCCGCAATCTTTCCCAGCATCAGGGTCTTTTCCTTAACTTTAAGAAAACACTCTGAATCTACTACCTCTCAACTTTAGTACTTTGTTATTCAAGAAGCTTTCCCAGTAGATGGGGGAAGGGGATGAGAGAGTATGGGGGTGTAAGGAAGAGTAAGAACAGGGCATAAAGAAGATGATCTCTGTGTTCACTGTCTTGGTCTTGGTGATGGTTTCCCAGGTGCCTGCATTTATCAAAACGTATATTGGTATACTCTATGTGTAATTTATAATATGTAAATTATAACTCTGTTTTTTAAAAAACTTTTCAAGGACCGAACTCTTTTGGGGCAGAGCTTCTATTTTTTGTCTTGGTAGTGGTCAAGTTAATTTGTATATCGGGACCACAAATGGAGGCCACCCTAGTGACTTGGCCCACATCACAAATCTAAACCTAAGACTGCACTTACAGGGAATGCCTGTCAAGGAAACCTAACTTACACTGAGCACAATCCTCCAGCTCAGCTTAGCCAGCTCGCTTTACCCTAGAAAATAGGACTTGCTCGTCTTCTGACTAAATTCCAACCTCCTAACCGAGCATGCTCTTCTAATGCTCTAAAAAGCTAGTTCATGCCCCACATCCCTTGGGAAGCATGCTCCACATCTAATGAGGCCCTGTCCTCCCCCAATCCATCAGTGGTGTTCCACTGAATAAAGGACATCAGACTTGTTACTAAATTGTTTTAGTTTTGTCATGTCCATGGAAGTCCTTAACCCAGTAGTCTTAGTACTTGAAATGCGTGCTAAGTCAATTCAGTCTTGTCTGACTCTTTGTGACCCAATGGACTGTAGCCTGCTAAGCTGTCCTGTCTGTGGAATTCTCCAGACAAGAATACTGGAGTGGGTTGCCATCCCTTCCTCCAGGGTATCCTCCCGAACCAGGGATCGTACCCTCATCTCATGTCTCCTGCATTGGCAGGCAAGTTTTTACCACTAGCAACACCCATGAAGCCAAGTACTTGACGTAGTAAATCCTAACTGAAGGGACTGAAAAGCTTGGGAATGTTATTGTGTATCTGCTATTCCTGATCAAAGAGTGTATATTTTAAATAATTCCTCCAGTGTATTTGTGGGTACACGCACATAGAAGTGAAAATAATTCTTAAATCATCTGAGGAAGGTCTTTTTTACTCCTTTTTGGTTTTGAGAAGCTTTGGAATAGGGCATGCACACTAGATTCACTCTGGCATCGAAGCACTTTGTTCAACTGCTGATTCGCAATGACTCTTCTTTCCTTGTTGCAGACTCTCCTTCCTAATGCCTCGGGGACAGGCACTGACAAAGGATTGGTTTCCATTCTTAGACCAGAGCAGAGTATGTGCACTTGGCACTTGGAGACATTAGACCCTGAGCCTGTCCAAAATGTGGCCATTCCACTGTCCTACTCGGAAAGCGGTAACCTTTCTATCATCAACTCCTTATTACTGTCCAGAATGCAGGACTTGTGGGTGAGAATTTAGAGATAACTATAATCCTATTAAAAGTGTTTATTATAAGTATAGTACTTTGAATTAGAAAGGTTTTAACAGCAGGGGAGTCAGAGAATTAGCATGATGAGTGAAAGCCCAGGAAGGGACTAGGACTAGAAGAACACATGTATTCATTTAGAAAACACTGAAGGAGCCCTTGGAGAAACTGTGACAGACATGTTAAGAGGAGGGGTTGATTCATGTTGATGTATGGACGAGACCAATACAATATTGTAAAGCAATTATCCTTCAATTGAAAATAAATTAAAAAAAAAAAAGGCAAGACATGGTTCTCACACATTAGTTGATGGTTCTAGGCCAAGGAAGGTGTGGGAGAAGAATGGGGTATTTGGAGAATGGTGGACAGTGGGTGTGGCTGGAGCCAGAGTGGGAAGGTCCTGGTTTATAATGTGAGGTCTTCACTCTTTGCTGAGGCAGCAGAGAGACTTTTGAAGCAGAGGAAATGACCTGATGCCTTTCCTCTCTTAAAAGGTTAACTCTAGAAGCAATGTGGGGAGTGGATTGGAGGGGGCATAACAAAGTCAAGCCAATACAACTTTCAGGACTCAAAATGAGAAATGAAGATCTGAACAGAGGCCCTGAGAAGGGGATGGAGAGACAGACTGGATTTGAGAAATTTGGAATATGGAATTACAAGATACAATGACCAGTGGTTATGGATTGTTAAAAGTAGGGAGCACAGACTTCCCATTTGGGCAGCTCGGAGATGATCAGTATAGTGATCAGATGGGGTATTTGTGGTGCTGGATGTTTTAGGTGGTTGGGATGGGGTTAGATGGTGACTTCAGTTTGGCACATTGGCTCTGAGACACTTGTAGGACATCTGGATGGACTTGCATAATAGGCAGCTGAAAATAAGGGCCTAAAGGTGGAGGAGTGGGGTTAGATATCCAACTGAACAGCTTAATAGCTGTTAGTAAAGTCATGGAAGTGAGTGAGGTCATCCAGGCATGAACTTAGAGATTTAGGGAGGAAAATTATAGCAAATAATTTCCTAGTGCCTGCCACAGTTTCTGGGGGATGCTAACTGCTGAATAATAATTAGAAGACTAAGGAGTAGACAGGACAGTGAGAAGAGAGACTGGATGCCCAGCATTATAAGTGGTAAATAGGATTTTGCAGAGAGGTCAAGAGAGTGACTGAAAATGTCCCTATGGTGGCACAATCCAGAGTCAGTGGTGGCCTTTAATGAGAGTCATTTTAGTGACACCATGAGGATGAAAACCAGATCGTAGTGATTGAGGAGTGAAGGTGAGGGGAGGAGGTTTACATTCTCTTGAAGTTTGGTGGTAAAGGGAAGGCGAGGTTGCAATAACTAGAAAAGGAGGTAGAATTCCAAAAAGTGATGGGAGTTGAAGAAAAACAGATATATGTAGCCAAAGGGTAATCACTTGATTTAAAAAATGATAGATGTCAAGCTTTCATCAAGGTCAGTATACAAAGAAAATTAATGAGCAGTGGAGTGTCAGTTACAGTACACATGCTTTTCTCGGTTGTGGTAAATGTTTGTAAATACAGGAAAAGAAGAGTGTGAAAGAAGAGCATAGAATTCTGAGGCAGAGTCCACTGGGAAGCAGTGCACACTGGGTGTCTCCATTCAGGAGCTGCAGAATTCCAGCAGTTGATGGAAATTAAGAACCAGCTGTGGGAGCGATTGAATGAGTTTATGAAGCTGAGATCTTAAAGTACTTTAAACTGGTTTACCTTCTGGTGTCTTAACTTCTCCTCTTGAGCCCACCACACACAGTTCTTTGCATGGAATTGAACTAATATCAAGTAACTTCTTAAAGTTTTGTTTTGGTTAAAGGTTGTGAATAAGATTCCTAATAAGAGCTGTTTTAACCATATTATGAATGTAAATTAAATACCCTAAGGGGATTCCCAGGTGGTGTTAGTGGTAAAGAACCTGCCTACCAATGCAGGAGATGCAGGTTTGATCCCTGGGCTGGGAAGATCCCTTGAAGGAGGGCATAGCAACCCACTCCAATATTCTTGCCTAGAGAAGTCCATGGACAGAGGAGCCAGGTGGGCTATGGTCCATAGGGTCACAAAGAGTCAGACACAACTGAAGCGGCTTAGCATGCAGGCATGCAAATACCCCAGATTTATTTTGTGTTTAATTGTGCACATGCTGTGTCTAATACATGAACCTGGGGTTCTTGAGATCTTTTATTTTTTCCTCTTTTATGTATACACAAAGACTCTTCCAGCGAGGAGGAGAGGTTGACACCATCTTTCTTCCTGTTGAAAGAGTTAAGTGAAAAGTGGACACCCTTTTTCTATTTACCAGGATCTAATGAAACCTTCTCAGAATCTAAAAAAAATGTGTTTAGGAAATGCACATATTAAAAAAAAAAAAAAAGGAAATGCACATATTTAACAGTTGGCATACAATTTCCAGGTGTTCACGGGGCTCCTGAAACCCATTCTTGGACCCCAGCTTCAGAATCGCTGTCTCTTCTGATGTTTTCAACTCTAGAGCAGAGGTTGGCAAACTGCAGAGCACAAGGCAAAGCCAGCTCACGGCCTGTTTTGTGCATAAAGTCTTATTGGGACACAGCCGTTCACTTACATATCATCTGTTGTGATATGTAACATATCAGGTTGCAACATATCAGGTTGCTTTCCTGCCACGGGGCAGGGTTGAGTAGCTGCCACAGAGACCAGAGAGTCTGAACAAGCTTCTAAAACATTTACTATCTGGCTCCGTACAGAAAAGGTCTTCCACAGCCCATTACCTCATATAACTTTACCCTCAGTCCATGAGGTAGTACAAAGCTAGAAGCTCTCCACTGAACTTCTGTGTTGGGTGTTCTTGTAAGAGTGGGGTTCTGTTTTTCTGAGTGTGCTTTGAATATATAAGAATTCTAAGTAACTTCCTGGTTTCCCATCCAGATCCTATCCCTGGTGGCTGTAATTTGGAGTTTGATGTAGATATCGATCCAAACATTTACTTGGAGTATAATTTCTTTGAAACAACTATCAAATTTGCTCCAGCAAACCTAGGCTATGCAAGGTATGTCTGTCTCCCAACTCCCAGAACTCTTTTTAGGATAAGCATGACTCACTGTTGTGCAGACTGAGTAAATTCTCTCAAAATCCATAGTTCTCCTTAGCAGAGTTGAACTGCTTATTTTTTTTTTCCAAACAGAAGTAATTTAAGCTTTGTTGTTAATACATAAAGTGTCATTTATAGTTAGTATTGTTTCCCTCCTTTCTTATGAGGAGCCAAATGTCTTTATTAGGAGCTTAGAAGTACATCTTAGTTTTTGTAAAGAATTTTAAATATAGAAAGCATTTTGGGGACTCCCCTGGTGGTCCAGTGGCTAAGATTCCGTGCTCCCAGTGCAGGAGGCCGGGGTTCGATCCCTGTTCAGGGAACTAGACCCACATGCCTCAACTAAGAGTTCACATGTTACAACCAAATATCCCATGTGCGGCAACAAAAACTGGATGTGGCCAAATAAATAAACATTAAAAAAGAAAGCATTCTGTAGCTGTGAAACATGCCTATGTTTGTAAGGATTTATTGTTTTAATTAAAACTCTGCCCTAATTTCTACTTTAAGAGTAATGATAGGTAACATTTGAACACTCTCTGTGTATCATTCACAGTGCTACTGAATACTCTATGTTCTTTGTCATTTAATCCTTAGAATTTTATGAAGAAGGGGCTGTTGTTCTTATTTTACAGAGTGGTACCCTAAGGGTTGTTGAGATTCAGTGACTTGCCCACCTACACACAGCCAACGTGTAGCTAAACTGGCAGCTGATGCAGCCTGAGTGATACTCACATCTGGTTAATTAACCATACATACCGCTTCTCTTTCCTTAGTGATGCCAAACTGGGAATCGCTGTTGCAGAAGTTTGAAGTTTTGATTCCTTTTTACATTAGTAGATGAGATTTGTAGCATGAGAGATTAATGTTCAGCTTTGTTGGTTGATTTTAGAGGCGCAGATCCTCCGTCATGTGACGTCAAGACGGGCCTGGACTCCAGGTGGAGGTTGCAGTATGATGTCTATCAGTATTTTCTGCCCGAGAACGACCTCACTGAAGAGGTGTTGCTGAGACATCTGCAGAGGATGGCCGAGGTGCCTCAGGTGCAGGCCAATGCTGTCAAGGTAAGTCTGATGCGTGTACTTCCTGTAGCCAGACTGTGACACCTTTGTAAGAGCTGAGAAGGGGAGAAGCTACCAGGAGCTTATTATTATTACTATTTTTACTGTTTTCTTGGTCTTTCTAGGATTCTCATTTTATCCTCTTTGATTTCATTGTCATCTTGGGAGTCAATTCCAGTGACATCCCAGACTAACATTGGCTTTTGAGGAGGTGCATGTAAATTTTGTTATGTTTTGTTGCAGCCATGACTGTGGCTGGTTATCTTGAACTATGGGTGGAAGTGGGTGGTCATTTTCTATGTACTCCCATAACTATTAGATTTAAAAAGTTGGGAAATATAAAGTGTATAGTGTTTTGAGAAGAAATAATGTGAAACTATTTAAGGATGTATGCATTATCCTTACTATTTAAATGCAAGTACAAAGTTTGTAACTTGCAGCAAAAATTTTCTCTGAGCTTTTGAACCCCTGAAAACTCTTGCTACTCCTCAAGTGTGGGGGTACAGGCTGGCAGCACTGGCATCACGTGGGAATTTGTTAGAGTCATAGATTCTTAGGCTCCACCCCAGACCTACAGAATCAGCGTCTGTATTTTATGATCCTCAGGTGATTCCTCTGCACATTAAAGTTTGAGACATACTCTCGATCATTTTTGTGGAGGCAGGACCACCCCAGACCTACAGAATCAGCGTCTGTATTATATGATCCCCAGGTGATTCCTCTGCACATTAAAGTTTGAGACTTATAGTCTCGATCATTTTTGTGGAGGGCAGGATTTTGTCTTTATGTCTTAAAAGGTACCTGATATCAGTCTGATAAACAAGGACATCTGTCAGTCTGATAGTTGGTGAGGAGCATTTTTCTAGACTGTTATGATCTTCCCAGAAAGTTGCAGACTACCAGATTATATAGAAGGAAGCAATTGAAATAGGGCAGCTGTGGGCCTTCCCTGGTGATCCAGTGGCTAAGACTCGGTGCTTCTGATGCAGGGGATCTGGGTTTGATCCCTGGTCAGGGAAACTAGATCCCATGTGCTGCAACTAAAGATTCCACATGCCACAACAAAGAATGAAGGTCCTGGATGTCACAACTAACACCTGGCACAGCCAACATAATTAATTAAATTTAAAAATATTGTGATTATTCACAAATTAGGAGCTCAATTTGAAAAGTTTGCCTTTGTACATAGGAAATTTCAAAGACCACTTTTATTCTCATGAAGCATATAAAACATCATATAACAGTCTTTTTAGGTTGCTTTTTTTTATTTTAGGCTGTACTGCACGGCTTAGCGCAGGACTAAGTTCCTAGTTCCCCAACTGGGATCAAACCCAGACCCTTGGCAGTGAGAACCCAGAGTCCTAACCACTGGACTGCCAGGGAATTCCCTAGGTTACTTTTTAACTTTTGGTTAAGAGTTAGAACATTGTGTGCCAGAATTCAAAGAAACACAAATTGAGGACATGACAAAAAGACTGTGGAGCCTATTTGAAGAGGTTCATACTGACCAACTCTGGGGCAATTCAGTCATCAGAAAGAACATGATCGATTAAGTCTTCAATAAAGAAGAACATCTTTAGTCCATCCTGATACTAAAAAAAAAGAAAAAGGAAAATTTCTCAGTTGCTACCTACCATTGGAGCAACTTACATGAAATTACTCTGAAAATTGATAAAAGGGAAGGAATTTACCTTTAACAAAAGAAGGATGTGAATTCACCCCCAGTTGATAAGAGAAAGCTCCCCTTCATTTTTTTAGTATTTATTTATTTATTTTGGTTGTGCTGGGTCTCTGTTGCTGCACACAGGCGTTCTCTAGTTGTGGTGAGCGGAGGCTACTCTCTAGTTGTGGTGTGTGGGCTTCTCATTGCGGTGGTTTCTCTTGTAGTGGAGCATGGGCTCTAAGATGCATGGGCTCAGAAGTTGCAATTTACAAGCGCAGTTGCCCTGTGACATGTGGGATCTTCATGGACCAGGTATCAAAATCATTGTCCTTTGCATTGCAAGGTGAATTCTTAACCACCAGACCACCTGGGAAGCCTCAGAAAGCCCTTCTTTAAGAAGAATGCCAGCTATTGGCTGCAGAAGAATAATAGAATTAGAAAATCACCGTTTTATGACCCTCAATGAAATAATTCAGGCAAGGATCTCCAGGTAAAAGAGTGTTAGGGGGCAAGATAATCCCAAGATGCCTAAATAGCACCCTGAGGTTAATTCTAATTGCAGAGGGAAAACTACTTTCAGAATGGAGTGATTCAATGGTCTCTACCTTATCTGTGTGGTCAAAGTTAATTTTGCTGATGAACCTGCATTATGTGCTTAAAGCAATGTATGCTGACTTTATCACCATCACTTATGGAATATTCTGGCGAAACACGTTCACCTTGATTTCCTGTTTATAGGAGTTTCTGTTTACAAGAAATCCATGGGATGAAAGTACAAATTAGACACCCTGAGTATAATCTGATAAATTCAGATTGGAGAATAATCTGTAAAATAACTTCCTTCATCTTTCAAAGGTGGGAGAAAGGTGGTTCCAGATTACAGAGATTGGAGATCTTGCTTAAGGGGGAGAAAAGCTATAAAAGACATTTGGGGAAATTCGAATATGGACTGCGTATTAGATAAGAAAAAATTAATTTTCTTAGGTGAGCTAAGGTATTGTGGGCACGTTGGAGAATATCCTTATACTTGTACTTGCTATTCAAAGTGTGGTGGGTGAATGCACAGCATTGCAACACCTGAGAGTTTCTTAGAAAAGCAGAACCTTGGGTACTTTCTCTGACCAGCAGAGTCAGAATCTGCCGTGATTCATAGGCCATTAAGTTTGA